>NW_018253777.1:0-2559 GCF_001263595.1 Phalaenopsis equestris | reverse complement strand
AAATCTCTAACGTGGGTTGAGCAGGTTGTAGACTCTGAACGGCTCCCTATACCAAAGCGTTTTGAATCTGATCCAGTATCTTCTAGGATGACTTGCTCCAAACTGTGCTTCATCCATCTTTTTCTGCATGTAGATTTATCGGAAAGATTTGCTCGGCCAAAATCATATTCACAGAACCTTTTTCCAGTTCCTTTAAATATTCCTTCGGGATTATTATATTTCCTTCTTTGTAATTTCTCTTGAGCCAATCCTTAAAAGTGAAACAACCTTATATTGTTTGTCCCAACATCCGGTGGTAGAGACAGAAATTGGGATAGTCTTTCATGTCAGCTTCTTCGGGCTTTTTTCGTTCTGGCAATCTGAACTTTGGCTTTTTCATTAAATTTTTAAACAACTTCGGCATGGCCTCATCTTTGAAAGAATATATCCTTCGCTTTCCTTCTGAAAGAGTCAGACCATTCTGCCATCTATTCAGTACGGTCTTCCTTGGTATGACTGTTGACTGGATTGGCCATACTACTGTGTTTGTTGTTGAACATGATGTAACGATTGCTGGGAACTTTAGTGAGAATTCTTTTCCTATGTCTTTATCGGTTACTTTTCGTTATCAACTATCGCCATTGTTCCGGACTTCTTCTCAAATGCTATGGTCGTCCTGGATTTCTCTGCTTTCTTCTAGGAATCCATATGTTTAAATTCCTCTTATAAATTGCTAGCTTTGCTTAGAAGTTTCTCGAAGGACTTGATGGTTAGTCCCTTGAGCATGAAAGATACTGACCCATGGATGATTTTGAGTAGAATCTCAATTTCATGTTGTTCCTATAGTTGAGGTTCACATTTCATGTTAAGGTTTCTCTACCTTAAGATGTAATCCACTAGAGTCTCGTTGGGCGTTTGCTTCTCCACTACAAGATCTCTAATAGAAACATGGTGCTATGCACCAGAAAATCTCTTTACAAACATACTTCTCCACTACGAGATCTCTAATAGAAACATGGTGCTATGCACCAGTAAATCTCTTTACAAACATCTGTTCTAATTCGGTGAACATCTTGATTGATCCGTTGGGTAGCTCGACACACCAATTAAAAGTAATTCCTGACAGGTTGTTGACGAACTGTCAGAAGAGTAAGGCTTCATTTCCTCCGGTGTTGCCATAACTAGCTCAAAAATGTACTCTATGTTGCCTGAGATTTTTGTTCTCATCCAATGTCTTAAAGTTTGGTGTAACAAAACCCTTAAGGTAGGGTACGACATCAAACTCCTTCGGGTATGATCTACCCCTGAAAATCAATGCACCACCCTTAGATTGGGCTAAGGCCTCCCGAACTTGTTGTTCGGCCAATTGTTTAATATCTTTCTCTGGTATAGTACTTGGTGAGTAATCTTTCTTTTAATGCTCTTCTCCATTAACGAAGGCAACTTATCTTCATTCATCGATAATATGTATTATTTCAGGCTGGTTAACCCCTGAAGAAGCTACTTGCTGTGACTGGCATTGTCCATTAACTGTAGCCATGGTGGCCATGGTGGCGGCCATCTCATCCATTCTCTTTTCCATTTGACTAATTTATTCATCTCTTAAGAAAATAGCCTTATTAAAATCATCTACGGTGTTACCTACGATAAGAGGTTGGGCATCATGTGTAGATGAGGTAGCTTGAATGTCCATGAAATCTTCATCCATGAAATCTTCATCGAGGTAATCGTCAAAATCAAAATCCTCATCATCATCATCAATGGTTACTCCATGTTCTTTGGCTAGTTTCTATCTTCATTTGAGAAGGTACTACACATTTCACTCGTTTAAGCAAATTGACCATTGAACATCCTTCTTTAGTGTCCAATCACTAGAAAACTGTGTGGACTTTAGTGATAGGAGTGGGCTTCTCCCTCTCCTCACTACGACCATGAAGTGATGGTAAGGCAGCAACGATCATGTGAAGACTCTCATGTCCATTAGTATTCATCAGTGGATGAAACTTACTCCCTCGCAGAAATAGAGAGGTCTCCAGTAATACAAGTTCCTCCTCGTGAGGACACTCATCATCCGATACTTATTCTGAAATTTGGGCCTTAGATGCCCTCCGAGCTTTTCGGCTGCGATTCTTTCTTTGAGATCGAGTCAGCAGCACAGACTTTAAACTTGAACCAATCTCAAACACTAACGGAGACATGGTATATTCTTCAGTTTTATCTTCTACAATCATAATCTGCTTTCCTTTAGTAGAAAAGAGGACAATAGACTTGGCAGGTGTCGGGGGAACGTCAATTTTCACCTTCTTGCAAGAAGGGAGATCTTGGAGACAGTTCAGGTTAAATTTAGTGGAGGGCTCCTGAACTTCCGGAGTGGCGACCTTTGCCATGATGAACGGGGCTTTTCCGAGAACAACTTCCAGTTTGTCGATCCAGTTCCGAACTTGATGTTGGAAGCGACACTGCGAGCGTTGCGGCTGGTTGAAAAATTGCAAGAAAAGGTGAGCATCGGAAACACCATTATAGCAGCTTCAAAAAAAAAGATCAGGGGTTAGTTATTTAACCAACACCTTGTAATTCTAG
>NW_018253776.1:9739-13982 GCF_001263595.1 Phalaenopsis equestris | reverse complement strand
ACTTTTAAATATGATGTAGTGTCTAATGATGCTGTCAGGCTTAGACTATTTTATTTTTCATTAAGGGACAAAGCTAAAGCTTAATTAAATTCATTAGCACCTAGATCTATCAGAAATTGGGGAGAAATATTACAAAAAATTTTAGATAAATATTTCCATCATTAAAAAGTGCTAAGCATAGAAACGATATTACATCTTTTTGTCAGTTCAAAGGGAAATCGATATATGAAGCTTGGGAAAGATTTAAAGATCTTCTTAAGAGATGTCCACAACATGCTTTACTAGATTGGTTAATAATTAAAACTTTTTACAATGGATTAGTAGGATCACTTAGATCTATTATAGATGTTATTGCAGGTGGATCATTAATGACAAATCCTTTTGTTGAAGCATATTCCTTAACAGGGAAAATGAATACTAAGAATTTTCAATAGCCCTCTGAATGGGTAAATCCAAAGAGAGTAGCTAGAATTCATGATTATGATGTAATGTCTATTTTGGCATCTTAAATTTTCGTTATATCAAAGAAGATTGATCAAATTGGAGTGAACCATTCTCAAATACCCCCAGTATAAGAGGAGAATTCACCAGGACAAATAATTGATACTCAATCATCTTATAAAACTGTGAATGCTAGAAATAATTGAAATAATAATCCCTTTTCTAATTATTATAATCCTAGATGGAAAATCACCCTAATCTTAGTTGGAATAATTATAATAAGTCAGTGAACCCCTCAGGAAATTCAAATAACTACGGAAATCTTAACTATTGTCCTTATTATCCTCTTAGATTTAACAAAAGCTCACTTCTTAGTTGGAATAATTATAATAAGTCAGTGAACCCGTCAGGAAATTCAAATAACTATGGAAATCCTAACTATTGTCCTTATTATCCTCTTGGATTTAACAATAGCTCACAAGATAAGTAGAAGAAGTTGGCAATGTAATAAGGGATATTGAACATAGGAAATCAAATACAAAATCAACGAGCTACAATTAGGAATATTGAAAATGAATTCGGACATATTGTTACTGCACTTAGTAACAGACCTTCTTGAATTCTTCCTAGCACTGTTGAAGTTAATCCAAAAGATTAGAATAAGGAGCAAATTAAAGCTAATCAATTATGAAGGGGAAAAAAAGTGGAGACAAGAATCCAAAGAGAAACTGAAATTGAGAAGGAGAAGGTGGAAATTGTAAACGTCAAAGATGAAAATAAAGCAAGAAAATTTTCTTTAGAAAAACCGCCACCTCCATTTTGTCAATGATTGAAGTAGAAGAATAAAGATAAACAATTTAAAAAAAGTTTGGAAAACCTTTAAAACTTAATGATAATTAATCCTTTCATTGAGGCTTTGGAACAAATGTCAAGTTATGTGAAATTTATGAAGGATATATTAAACAAGTTATGCTATTGGTGAGAAATTTTTTAGAAAAGCCTTATGTGATCTAGGAGCTAGTATTAATCTTATGCCTCTATAAATATTTAAAAATTTGGATTTACGAGATATTTCCCCTACTACTGTAACTCATCAGTTTGCTGATCGATCAATAACTTATTCTAAAGTTGTTATAGAAGATGTATTAGTGAAAGTGGATAAATTTATTTTTCCTGTAGACTTTATTGTATTAGATATGGAGGAAGTTAAAGAGATTCCTATTATTTTGGGGTGACCATTCCTTACAACAGGGAGAGTTGTGGTGGATGTGCAAAAAGGAGAGTTAATAATGAGAGTCAAAGATCAAGAAGTAACATTTAATATAGCCAAATCTATGAAATATCTCGCGATAGAAAAAGATAATGAATGTTTTAGAATGAAAGTTACTGATTATCTAGGTAATGAATGATTTAAGGGAATGTTTGAAGAAAAATTAAGGCAGGAAGAGAATTATGAGAATGAGAAAGAAAAAAAAATGAAAATTTAGATTATGTTCAAGAAAAATTTGAAATTTTGAACCTTTCAGAAAATGATAATAATTTAGATTATGTTCAAGACAAATTTGAAATTTTGAACCTTTCAGAAAATGATAACTAAAAATTTATTCCTTCATGTATTAAACCACCCAAACTTGAACTAAAAGTATTACCTACCCTTTTAAAATATGTGTTTTTAGGAGATTCATCTACGTTGTTTATTATTATATCTTCTTATTTAATTGAATTTCAAGAGCAAAAATTAGTAGAAGCATTGAAAAGATATAAGAGGGCCTTTGGATGGACTTTAGCAGATGTTAAAGAAATCAGTCCTTGAATTTGTATGCAGAAAATTCTATTGGATGAATAATATGAACCTAAAGCTGATCCTTAAAGGAAATTAAACCCGATAATGAAAGAAGTTGTTAAGAAGGAAATCTTAAAAGGGTTAGATTTTGGAATAACATATCATATTTTAGGCAGTGCTTTGGTAAGTCTGATCCACTGTGTTCCAAAGAAAGGAGGGGTGAATTTTGTAATAAATGAGAAAAATGAATTAAGTTCAGTAAGACAAGTTACTGGCTGGCAAATTTTTATAGACTGTAGAAAATTAAATGTAGCCACCATAAAAGATCATTTTTCCTTACCATTTACAAACCAAATGTTGGATACATGGACTGGGCAAAAATATTACTGCTTTTTAGATGGATATACCGGGTATCATCAACTTTCAATTGCTCTTAAGGATCAAGAAAAAATAACGTTTACAAGCCCTTATGAAACATTTGCTTTTCGTAGAATGCCTTTTAGACTATGTAACGCACTTGCGACATTTCAAAGATATATGATGTCAATTTTTTGTAATTTATTTGAACGTGGAATGGAGTACTTATGGATGATTTTTTTGTATTCGAAACTTCATTTGAATTATGCTTAAATAGCTTAGAAAAAGTTTTGGAACTATGTGAAAAAAATCAACTTAGTACTAAATTAGGAAAAATGCCAATTTGTGGTTGTAAGAGGAATTGTACTTGGGCATAAAATTTTTGAAAATGATATGGAAGTAGATCCAACAAAAATTAAAGCTATTGCAATATTACTACCTCCTATTACGGTTAGAGGGGTCAGAAGTTTTCTAGGACATCCTGGTTTCTACTAACGTTATACAAGATTTTTTTTTAAAATTACTATACCACTATGTCAACTTTTAGAAAATGATACAAAATTTAATTTTAATGAGGAATGCATAAAAGAATTTGAATTACTGAAAGAAAAATTAATCATGCTCCTATAATAGCTCCACATGGTTGGGAGAAACCATTTGAAATAATGTGTGATGCTAGTGATCATGCTACTAGAGTTGTTTTATGGCAAAGGTATGAAAAAGTTTTTAAAGTAATATATTATGCTATTAAAACTCTAAATAATGCTCAAATTAATTACACCACTACTAAAAGAGAGTTATTAGCTAATTTTTATGCCTTTAATAAGTTTAGACCTTACTTAATTGGAGCTAAATGTATAGCGCATACAAACCATTCCGCTATCAAATATTTCATACAAAAGAGGATGCTAAATTGAGATTAATTAGATGGATACTTCTGCTGCAAGAATTCAATTGTGTGATAGAAGATAGAAGGGGAACCGATAATCAAATAGCTGATCGTTTCTCTAGACTAGAACAAGAAATATTAACTGACTTTACAAATGAAGCTTTAGAAACTTTCCTTGATGAACAATTGTATAGTATTGATATAAAGAATAAACTGTAGTATACTAAAATAGTAAATTATACTGTGAGTGATATTTTTCCACCAGATGTAAAAAATCAACTATTAAAGAAATTTATTAATGATGCAAGATTTTATTTATGGGATGACCCATATTTATATAAACAATGTAAAGATTCAATCAATAAAAGGCGTGTGCCTTACGAAGAAACTGAACAAATAATTGAACGATGTCATGATTCTAAATTTGGAGGACATTTTGGAACTAGTAGTGTTGTACACAAAATTTTGCAAGCTGGATTTTATTAGTCTACTCTTTTTAGAGATTTTAATGAATATATTAAAACATGTGATTGATATCAGTGAGTAGAAATTATTTCTAGAAGAAATGAAATGTCTCTGAATTACACATTAGAAGTTAAAATTTTTTATGTGTGGGGATTAGATTTTATGGGACCATTTATGCCTTCATTTGGAAATTTATATATATTACTTGTTGTTGATTATATGTCCAAATGGATTGAAGCTATTGCTGTACCTAAATATGATGCTCAAAGTGTTTCAAACTTTTAAAATAAAAACATTTTTACAAGATA
>NW_018253776.1:2483-9729 GCF_001263595.1 Phalaenopsis equestris | reverse complement strand
GAGAGTGTTTATTACGGATGGAGGATCCCATTTTAGGAATAAGAGGATCAAAATTTGATTTGAAAATATAATATCATGCATATATTCCTTACTGCTTATCATCCCCAAACTAGCGGTCTAGCAGAGATATCAAATCGTGAAATAAAGCAAATTTTAGAAAAAGTTGTAAAGTTTGATAAATTAGATTGGTCTGCTAGATTAGATATTGCATTATGGGCATACATAACTGCCTATAAGACTCCTATTGGAATGTCCCCATATAAACTTATTTTTGGTAAAACATGCCACTCTCCAGTAGATTTGGAACATAAAGCATTTTGGGCTGTTAAGGAAGTCAATTTTAATCTAAAGTTTGCTGGTGAGACAATGAACTTGAAGAGATTAGAAATGAAGCATATGATAATATAAAAATATATAAAGAGAAAATGAAAATATGGCAAGATCGGAGGATTATAAGAAAGAGATTTGAACCTAGACAAGAAGTTCTATAATATAATACTATATTAAGATTATTTCCAAAAAAACAAAAATCTAGATGGTTAGGACCATTCAATGTGATCAAAGTCTATTATTGTGGAACTCTTGTTATTAAAGATCCTAAAATTAGAAAGTTATTTAAAGTTAATGGGCATCGATTGAAACATTATTATTAAGGGCACATGCCACAATTTAAAGAAATCTTTATGTTGATTCATCTTGAGAAAACATTGCTGTGTCGGGCTAACTACGCTAAACCAAGCACTTTGCGAGAGGCAATCCATATATATATCTTAGTATTTTGTTTTATAATTGTGATAATGTATTAGGAGATAAAAATACCTTGGAATCCGACACAATATTATTTATCATATATCAAGACAAATATTGGTATTTGACAAAAATTTAGGAATGAATTGAACCAAAGATTAAATAAATGCAATTTTAGCTTTGGCATCGACGACGCTAGCATGGGCGCCAACGGTGCCATTTTACAAAGTCATGGTGCCGACGACGCCAGCGGGGGCACTGACAATGCCCAATACAGTTTCAGCAATTCAGGGAGTTTTTGGCAGACTTTGGCGGGTTTTTGCTTCAAAATAACTACATAAAGGTCTATTTAAAGGTATGAAAACCAATTTAGATGACCAGAAACTTCCAAATTTTGAAATCTGTGGCTTCCAATTCCAGAAACACTTCAAATTATTGGATTTTCAATCGAAGAAAGTTCATCAGTTTTGACGCATAGAAATTATATAACAAAGTCATCACGAAGAAGAGACTTATCAAAAAGAGAGGCTTTGTCAATCATAGATTGAGCAACACAAGTTCAAAAATTGAGAAAATCACTGTACAATAATGTTGGGATGTTCTATGCTACACTACCGCTGCAGTGGTTATTAGAGTGATAAAAGAATTCTACTCTAATCGTCATGGAAATAACCAAGGAGTCATCTTTGTTTGAGGTAACGACGTACGATTTACTCTGTCGTGAATTAGCAAATATGTTTTAGATAGAATGCATGCCAATCTGTCACTATGAGAACTTTATTCCAATGAAGGATTTAATGTATGATGTATACCAATTTATGAAAAATGAAAGTGATAATTGGGAAATCAGAGATGAGGGGTATGTTAGTTTCTCCGCTTCACAATTATATTCAATATCTAAACAATAGCATTTCTTCATCTCTGTGAAACTACTCCCTATAATGAGAATTAGTAAAGTTAAAAAGGAAAGTGCAATTTTAAACTATTACATTCAAATGGGAAAGCGCATTGCTGTGAGATCAATTATTTTTCAATCTATTTTAGGTATTACATTGAATAGGCCTATATATGGACTGAGGCATCCTTCTACGATCTTCTTACTTTACAGTCAATCTCAAGAACCATATGAAATTTGGGAGAAAGTGGTATTACCCTGGGATCCTACTGATCATGTTGATGCTAACTTTATTGGGAATGGAAATGAAGCGTATGAAATTATTTTTGATCAATCATCACATGATTTGACACCATTAATTCCTTGTACAGTTAGAAGTTCACAAGTTTTGGAGAAGAAAATAAAGAAGATAGAAAGAGAACTTCAGAATATCATAAATGCAATAGAAAATCCTACTTACCTTTTTGAAAACTTAGACTGGAGGATGAAGGAACACTTTGATCATACGGGAGATGTTCAAGAAGAATGAATGGTTTGATGAAAATTTGACTGATCAATTCCCGAACCAACCATTCTATAATTTGTACATGTATTACCAGTCTATGGAAGATATTAGAGGAGGAGACTGCACTGAAGATGAAGAGGAGTTGTTGACCTCATTTTTAGTTGAGGTTTAGTTTTTCCTTTTTAGTAGCCTAAGGTCTAGCCATAGGAATTTCCTATTGAATATTCTTAGAAAACTAGAGATGGAACCCTCACCATTAGAAATTCTACACTCCTCTTTACTCAACTTGGAGTTTCACATATTGGTCCTAACCTCTAGCACTTAGTAGGGGGTCTCTATGAGGGAACTCAAGATGAGTTACCCTTAGGATTGCTGCACGTTAGAGTTGACCCTGGGTGTTGGTCTAGGGCTAAGGCACTCACTTGCAATCGCTTACACTCACAATCACTCACTACCTTAAACCCATAATTTCTAGGCTCTGGTCCGTTGATACTTTTGGGAGACTCCTCTAGTTGGACCCCTAAACCCATTAGCCTTGGGCTAGGGTTTAGCTAATACCACTACATAGAGGACCAAAAATGGGGTTTCCATTGGTCCATGGCTTATTGATGGTGGTTGACACTCTAACTCTACCAAGATACCCAACCTAGCCTTTTGCCCCTAAATTCCCCAAAATTACCTGGATACCTTTGGCACCCCAAATTTGGCCAAATTTTCTAAATCCACCCAAAATACCCAACTTGATTCAAAAAAAATTTCAAACACCTTGGAAACACGGAAGAATATCAGGAAACACCGAAAAATACCAAAAATCACCAAAATTGGCGAAATTACCAAAATACCCCTCCTTACCCTAAAATTTCAAAAATTCTAAAAAATCCCAAAAATTTTCAAAACCTCTCAAATATTCCCAATTTCATTTTTCTCAACTATCACCTGACCCAATTTGGCCAATTTGGCCATCTTTGGTCAAAACCCCTAAATTGCCCTTTAAAGGCCCATATCTTCCCCAAATCACTCCAAATATCTATCTAGTTGGTCTCAATTTACCCAAATTTCAATTCTAAACTCAAATTCACCCTTGATTTGATCAATCTATACTAAATCCAAGCTCAATTGAACCATGATTTGAACCCAATTTTGAGCTAAACGAAAAAAACCACTTCTGGCCCCATGACTTGGTTCCACCAAATTGAACCCATGGCCTACTCCATTTGCCCCAATTTGTGTTGAAAAATGTTCATAACATTCCTACACATCAAATTTGACCTTCAATTGTCCTTGGTAAAGTCCCAATTTCATTTAATTTCAACATTAGTTCAAAAATCCACAATTTTGCCTCAAATTAGTCATGTCCTCAAATTTCACCAAATTGAAGGCCTTAACCCCAAAATTTCAACTCTATCCCTTCATGAAAAATCTTTACAACATCTCACTTGAACATTTGAAATATTCAATTTTAACTTATCCCAAGGCTAGCCCAACCTAGACCCATGTCTAGTCCAACATGCCCACATTGACTAAATTTCAAAAATCCTTCAAATTGACTCACCAATTGAACTCAAATTCCCTTCAACCCTTCACCAAAAATCTTCATAACAATCATCTACACAATTTTGATCAATCAATTGGGTCAATTGACATGGCTAGCCTAGCCAAAACCCAAGCTTTGATCACTTGAACCCACATTGAACCCATGCATTAAAGATGGCCTAACTACCCCAAAGTCACCAAATTATTGACTCACAACCATTAGTAGGATCCTAGTGACCAGATTAAACCTCTTAAAACCACCTAAACTAAGTCATGGACCAAAGGTACCCTAAATTAGGGGATTTCATGCCATATTTACTTAAGCTTAGGTTTTTTTTGCCAAAACAAAGCCAAAATAGACTAAGTTGCTGTGACATATTCCCCTAGCTCACCTGACCTCCCTAGTCAAATCCCCTGGTTGGCCGGCCAGCCTAGTGGCCGAAAAATGGCCAAAACAAGAGCCACCCCCATGGGATTAAACCCAATTAAAACCTAGAGGCCACTTCGTCCAAATTGAAGCATAGAGCCTCTCTGCCCTCCACCTAGGAAGCACATTCCACCTCCCAATTATCCATGGCAGCAAGCCTAAGGCCATTTTTATAAAAAGTTCCTCTCCACAATCATGAAAGGTGTGCTAAAATTTTTTCAGAGAGAGCTTCCCAAATTACTCAGAGCTTTGAGACCTCCATAGCCCATTCCAATCACTGCAATGCTTTGATTTCCCTTGTGTAACCATTTTTTTGAGCTTGAAGATTAGGGCAGAAAAAGGATATCCCTCAAAACTCCACCAAACTTCAATTGTTTATGCCCACACCTTCACAACATTTAAAGAAGCCAAGACCCTATCAAATTCCCCTTCCATAGAGCCCCTAACATAGCCCTAGACCAACACCTGAAATCGGCCTTAGTCAAATTTGGGTCTAGGCATTTCACCAAGACTAGAGGCTCAATCCCTAGCCTCCTTGGACCCCAACAAGACCCTCTGATTGGCTGATTGGAGCTTCACTTCTCAGAGCTAAGGTATAAAACTTCTCCTCCTCCCGAGCCTATTTTGATTCTCCATTTAATTAGACTTACTTTAATTGCATGATTACTGTATAGATATGTTCCCCTCACTTAGACGAGTCCATAGGATCAAACCCGAGGTGATTTAACCCGAGGTGATTTGGTTTAGTTTAGTCTAAGCTGAGATTATAGGGTTTTAGTGTGGACGGTCACGGGATCACTCTATTGGGGACGATGACGGGGAGTCGTCAGATTGCATGTGTATCGGATGGATGGAGGAGATCGAGCTTGACAGCGCTTCCTTACATGATGTGCGGGTCGAGTCAACACTGAGGTAGACGGCAGCGTCAAACAGGAGCGCGTCGCGTGGAGCTTCGGAGCCGCCGTAGGTTGAGGTGGCACCACACATTTTAATAGATAAATAGGGATTTAATTAAGTCAGAAAATGATCCCTAACTTTAAAAATTCATATCTGTGTAGAAAAACTGCAAAAAAAAGAAAAATAAAAATACTAATTTGCTCAGTGAATAGAGGAGACCAATGTGGAAATGATTTGGAATCCGTTTGATGCATATTTTATTTTTAATAAATTAAACACTGATTTGAATGTTTTGATTCTCCATACATGTAGACATATCACTATGGCCTGAAATTTTAGCATATTGTTCTCTCTGTCTTAGGGAATATTCCTTGATTTTTCTAAAGTTAGAGAAAGTTCCTAGACAGAGAATCATATTTTTCAAGTTATATACATTATTTGCTTAAATTAATCATAAAAATCAGCATGTTGCTTAGAAAAATCCAACAAACCTTTGGAAGGTTGACAATGACCAGAGATCTCTTGAGAAAATTTCTCATGAGCCAAGTCATTTAAAATGCACATAATCTTTATAAATCCTAAATTACTAAAATAATTAATTTTAAAAAATACAAACAACAAAAGGACTTGATTTTTTATCTTCACTATTTTTTAGGATCCAGAGAACTCACCATAAAAAAATTCAAAGCATTTTAAGTCATTTGATAACTTAAATTAATTTTTCAAGTTAAGTAGCTTTTTTGGCACTAAAATGATTTTTGATAATTAAAATATAACTTGAAAAATTATAAAACTTGGTTTTTTGAGTTCTCTGTGATCAGGGGTATTTTAAAAAAATATAATTGAGTTTAAAATAAAAATTTGATTTTTAATCTATTTTAAATATTTAAATGATTAAAAATCCATAAAAATCACATAAATAATAAAACTCATAGAAATGTTCTAAATTACTTCTTAAGAACTTAGAAATAATTAGAATATTTGTCCGAATTTTCTAAATAAAGATATTGAATTTTAAAGCTTAAAAATAATTTTTAAAGGCTAAAAATGAGTTTTCACTAAAATTAATTCTAGTAAATCAAATTAAATTTAGAAATATTTAAAATCTTCTCCTATGAGTACTCTGACCTCAGGATGACTTTTCAAAAATATGAAACTTAATTTTCCCCATTTAAAATAGTTTATATTTAATAAATACCCCATAATTAAACTAATTCTTAAAATTAAAATAAAATTCAAAAATTGATGAGATTTGGTCCAAAGGCTTCTCTTCTCTAATTCTACCTCCATTAAAAATTTCAAGGCATTAGGATTTACCTTGGCCAAGTTAAGAATTTTCTTTGAGGAATCATTTTTTTGCAAAAAAATAATTATATAAATTAAATTAAATTTTGAAAAATCACATTTTCTCCTCTGATACCTTAATTGACCTATGAATGAGGTAGGATAAAAATTTCAAAGTCATTTGGATTAAAATTGATGAATTATGAAGTGTGAGAGCCATAGAGGCAAATGTGTAATTTTAGAAATTTAACCTTAATTAACATTTAGTCTTAATTCAAGGAGGGAAATGGGTAACCTCTGATCTTAATTTGGATGTTTGAAACACAAGGGGTTAATTGGTAGAAACCAACCTCACTTTCTTAATTGAAAAGATAAGTTAATAAATTTCTAAATTATTAAAATTTAGGAGTTTATTAAAATAAAATGGACCTAGGACTGAGGGGTATGACTTTTGAAGTCACTAATTAATCAATTTAATACCCCTATTTTGATTATCAAATAAAATTTAAATCATGAATCATGACCACCTAAAGCTTAACCTTTCAAAAATTAATTAAGACACTCACCTAGGTCTTAAAGGCTTAGTAGTGACTTAGGCTAAATTAAGTTTCATTTAAATGAGGATTAGAGAAGTAAATATCAATTAAAATTAGAACATCTTTCAAAAACAATCAACCTAATTAGGACTAAAATTTTGTTAAGTGTTCTAATAACACTAACTTGCCTTATCAAGAGTCTTCACCCACATAATTTTTAGTATTAAATTAGAGATGATAATTATCTTACTCTTAGGGATAATTGAGACATCAATGCTCGCTCAGCACTAAGGGTATTTACAGGATGGATTATTAAGCAACATAATATGTTTAAAAGAACTCGGGATTTTCGACCAGGCAGTGAGAGAGTAACACGGACCTGCTTCTTTCTCTAGATCTGTTGGATACCTCGGAGATCTACT
>NW_018253776.1:0-1098 GCF_001263595.1 Phalaenopsis equestris | reverse complement strand
AATATTTATGTAAATTAAAACGTCCTTCCGAAGCGAGTGACATGGTGGCGAGATTTTAATTCCGGTGACCGACAGCTTCTTACGGGCTACTCCCTAACCAAACCATCCACGAAATAACGCTGACAGAGATTGATTTTCATATTTGCTATTGCATCCATCGTGTGTATTTTGTAATATTAAAAAATATTTGCAAAACTAACACACTAAATCTACCCACATCAAGTTTTTGGCGCAGTTGCCGGGGAAGTAATAAAAAGTAGTAATAAGTTATTTTATAATTTTTAGTATTTTTATTTTTAAAAATTTAAAAAAGTGTTTGTAGTTTAGTTTGAGTATTTTCTTATTTAATTATGTTTGTTTATTTTTAAATTACTTGTTGCATCTATTTATGCATAGTGTAAGATCTGAAAAATTTAGTACCTTGCAATTCTGAGTTAGAAAGAACAATTAGAAAAATTCAAAAACAACAAAAAGAGATAGACCATATTAGCAAAATAACTTGTAGTTTGAGTAATGCTTTGTTGATCTCACTTTTGGTTGAGGTCTAGAAACTTCTTTAGTAGCCTAGGTCTAGCCATAGGACTTTCGTATTGGCTAGTCTTAGAAAAGTCTACAGATCAACCTCTACTTTCAGTGCTTGCACTAAAAATTACGAGGTTTTGGCCATATAGCTAACCTCGAAACTTTCTGTTTTCAAGCCTGCTATAATGGCCTACCCAATATGGACATTTTCCTGTAACCTGCCAACGAGTCACAAAGCCCACAACCTCACTCCTACCGTCAAATTTGGAGCTGGATTTGAAGATCTTGAGGTCATCCTCGGGAAAGCCTCGTTGTGGTAATGAAGATCGCCGCACCAAAAATATAGGAACCATCTACATAATTTAGTCTGAACTGCCTTCAAGACTTCCCTGCATGCAAGAAGTCTAAAATTACTGCCGTCACGACACCCGCCAAATCTGCTAGCCATGCTGATGCAAAGGGGAAAGAAGTAATGATTATTTAGGATTTGACTGAGGGATTAAATGTCCCACCACCTATGTTTTAAATTGAATCAAGGTCAAGGACTATACCGCTGACCCGAACTCAAAAGAGGAA
>NW_018253775.1:6599-7904 GCF_001263595.1 Phalaenopsis equestris | reverse complement strand
AAATCTTCTAGTAGCGTCATCAAATTATTGTAATTATCGATTTACCAAAAGAAAAAAGTCGGTCATGCTTATATTGCATAGCAGGGTTATACAAAGGCCTAAAGATAAGGTGAGGATTTACGTTGCATAAGCAAGCAACCTCGAAGTCCTATGATTTTTTTTGTTTATATCTAAGGAAGGAAGATTGGTTTAGTTGGGGAAGACAAGTTTTGCTTTTGAAGATGGTTATGTTGCCCACCAAGTGTCTTAATTTAGTTGAAGTTGTAGTTTTGTGTGATGTTTGTGATTAAATTTTGAGTTGTTTTATATTTTAAATGTTGTGGCTTTGAATTTTATCTTGGTTGATTTTAGTTTTGGTTTTGGTTCTGTGGCTATCCTGATAGTTTTAGTTTACCATGAAAATTTGTATAAGCACAAATGTATAGCATAAAAGTACAAGAAAAACAACACTGAAAACTATAAAAAGCATACCTAACGAGTCTTTTCGTTCCACCACCTGAAACTTAAGATGCATGTCAGGGAAGATTATATAGAGGCAAAAAGTCCCCTAACCCTAGGTCATTTCTTGATGGGTCTTTAGGAGTTTAATTAAGGATGATTTTTTCAAGCAAAATGTATTAAGTTTAGTAGATCTTTAAGATATCCAACAGATCTAGAGAAAGAAGCAGTTCCGTGCTACTCTCTCGCTGCCCGGTGAACAATCCTGAGTTCTTTTAAACTTATTATGTTGCTTAATAAGTTATCCTGTAAATATCCTTAATGCTCAGTGAACACTGATGTCTTAATTATCCTAAGAATTGGGTAATTATCATTTGTGATTCAATTTAAGAATTATGTGGGTGAAGACCCTAAAAGAGGCAAGGTAATGTTGTTGGAAAACTTAGCCAAATTTTAACCTTAATTGGGCTTGTAGCGTTTGAAAGATGTTTTAATTTTCAATGATGTTTACTTTTCTAATCCCTATTTAAATGGAACTTGATTTAGCCTAAGTCACTACTAAGCCCTTAAGACCTAGGTGAATGTCTTAATTAGTTTTGAAGAGGTTAGGCTTGGTCATGATTCATGATTTGAATTTTGTTTGAACATCAAAATAGCGGCATTAAATTGATTAATTATTGACTTCAAAAGTCATACCTCTAAGCCCTAGATTCATTTTATTTTAATAAACTTCCAAATTTTACTAATTTAGAAATCTATTGACTTATCTTTTTAATTAAGAAAGTGGGGTTGGTTTCTACCAATTAACCCCTTGTGTTTCAAACATCCAAATTAAGATCAGAGGTTACCCATTTTCCTCCTTAAATT
>NW_018253775.1:0-5656 GCF_001263595.1 Phalaenopsis equestris | reverse complement strand
ATTTAAAATGGGCTAAAAATGAAGTTTTTATTTTAAATATTATTTTATTTTTAAAAAATACCCCTCATCACAGAGAACTCAAAAAACTAAGTTTCATAATTTTTTGAGTTGTATTTTGATTTTTAAAAATCATTTAAATGCTAAAAGTAATGTTTATATTTAAAAATCAACTTAAGTTATCAAATGAACTCAAAATATTTTGAAATTTATATGGTGAGTTCTCTGGATCAGGAACCATAGTGGAGATAAAAAATCAAGTTATTTAAATGTATATATTTTTCAAAATTAATTATCTTAATGATTTAGGGTTTGTGAAAATTAGCTGTATTTTAAATGACTTGACTTATAAAAATTTTTCCTAAAGGCTCCTTGGTCATTCCAAAATTTTCTTAGATTTTTTAAGCAACATGCTAATTTCCATGATTATTTGAGCAAATAATGCACTTAAAATTAAAAAAAAAGAATGGATCTCTGTTTAGAGGTCTCCTCTGACTTCGAAAAATCAGAGAATGTTCCTCTTGTCATAGGCTACAACATGTCAAAATTTCAAGCCAAGGTGATGTGTCAATATGCATGGAGAATCAAATGATTCAAAATTGTGTTTAATTAATTAAAAATAAAATATGCATCAAATGGACTTGAAATTTATTCCACATTGTTCTCCTCTCTTCATTGAGCAAGAGAGTATTTTTATTTTATTTTTGTAATTTTTCTACACAAAGTTAAAGAATTTTTGAAGTTAAGGGAGTTTAAATAAATAGAAAAAGCCCTATTTTTCTACTTATCCAAGCGGCGCCTTGTTATCCTACGGCGGCTCCGGGCACATGTGGCGCACTCCCATTTGGCGCCGCCGTCCACGCCAGCAGCCACGCGTCCCGCTGCTTGTGTAAAGAAGCGCTATCCAGGTCCGGCTTCATCTTGGCTGTCCATTCGATACACGCGCGATTGGATGACGTGTGGTCATCGTCATCGATAGCTTAGGTCGAGAATCGTCCACCTTTGAGGCTTGAGATCTCTCTCATTTCTTAACCAAATTAAGTGATTTTTTTTAAAATGCTCGTCTAAGTGAGACGAACACATTCATACGGTTAATGTGTCATGAGATCAAGCCTAAACAAATGAAGAATCAAAATAGGCTTGAGAGGAGGAGAAGTTTAATATCTTTGCTCTGAGAAGGGAAGCTTCAATCAGAGGTGCTCGACACGTTTGTTGGGGCCCAAGGAGGCTAGGGATTAAGCCTCTTACCGTGGTGTAAGGCATAGGTGTGATTTTGATCAAGACCGAGTTTGGGTGTTGATTGAAGTCTCTACTAGGGGCTCTGTGGAATGGGAAATTGATGGGGCTTCTTCATTTTCACTATTGTGAAGGTGTGGGTGAAGTTAATTTAGGTTTGGTGGACTGTGGAGATATATTGGGCTCTGCCCTGGTTTCCGGCAAGGTTTCAAGCTCAAAATTGAACTCCGACAAGGGGAATCAGGGCAATGTGGTGGTTGGGTTGCACTGAGGAGGTCTTAAAGAGGCTTTGTGTGTGATTTCAGGGACTCTCTCCAAGAGATTTTTAGCACTTGGTTTAATGGTCGTGGAGGTGGCCTTTTATAAAAATGGGTTTGTGGTGGCTGTCATGGCCAATTAGGAGGTGTAATGTGGTGTTTAGGTGGAGGGCAGAGGAGCTCTACAACTCTCTGAGCTGACCTCTAGGCTTGATTTGGGTGAAGTCCCATGGAGGTGGCTCTCGGTTTTGAGCTTTTCCGGCCAATAGGCTGGCTGACCGGCCAGGGGGGTGGCTAGGTGCTCAGCGCATCCAGAGGAATCCATCACAACAATTTAATGCAAATGTGCTTTGATTTGGCAAAGATATCTTAAGCATGTGTATTTTTGGGAATAAGATCCCTTAATTTGGGGGACCTTTGGTCCATGGCTTAGTTTAAGTGGTTAGAGGTGTTTTGGCTCAGCCTTAGGGGTCAACTAATGGCTGGGGTGGAGTTAATTTGGTTGCTTTGGGGTGGTTAGGTAACATTTAGTGCGTGGGTTCAATGTGGGTTCAAGTTATCAAAGTTTGGGTTTGGGCTAGGTTAGTCATGTTAATTGGAACAAATAAATGTTGAATTTTGTGTAGATGATCATAATGAACAACGTTGGTGAAGGATGGAAGTGGTTTTGAATTCAATTGAAGGGAATATTTGAGGGAATTTTGAGTTTTAATCAATTTGGTTATCTTGGGCTAGGCTTGGGTCTAGCTTGGGCTAGCCTTGGGCTAACTACAAATTGATTGTTTTAAATGGTCAATAGGGACCCCATGAAAAGTTTTCAGGGACATCATGAAGAGTTTTCAACATGAATTGGATGCCAATTTGGAGGTTAAGGATATCAATTGGGTAAAATTTTGGGACTTAGCCAATTTGGGGCTAAATTTGGGAATTTTGGATTTAATCCAAAATAAAATGGATTTGAGGCTTCACCAAGGCCAATTGATGGTTTATTTTCATGTATAAGAATTTTATAAAGATTTTGCAACATTATTTGGGGCAAATTGATTAGGATATGTGTTCAATTTGGTGAGATTAAGTCATATGGTCAAAATTGGGGTGACCTAAATCAAAATTGGGCTCAAATCATGGGCCAATTAAGCTTGGATTTGGTTTATTTTGGCCATATCAAAAGTTAATTTGAGTTATGTTAGTTGAAAAAAATGAAATTGGGAATATTTGTGATTTATTGAGATTTTCTGGGAACTTTTGGAATTTTTGGAATTTTGGGCTATGGAGGGGTATTTTGGTAATTTGCCCATCTTTGGAGATTTTGGGTAATTTGGGTGTTTGGAGGTTTTCAAAAGGTTTGAAATGAATTTTGATCAAATTTGGGTATTTTGGGCAAACTTGGGAATTTTGATAAAGTTTAGGGTTTCAAGAGTGTTTAGGTCATTTGGGGGTGTTTAGGGGCAAAAGGCCAAGATGGGTATTTTTGATAGGATTGGGTAACTAATCACCCTAAATGAGCCATGGACCAAAGGAAATCCCATTTTGGGTCCTCTATGTACTGGTCGTAGTTAAACTATAGCCCTAGGGCTGGTACGTTTAGGGGACCATCTACATGAGTCTCTAAAAAGATCAAGGGATGAAAGTTAACAAGTTTTAGGTTTAGGATTATGAGTGATTGTGGGTGAGAGTGACTGCAAGTGAGTAGCCCTAGACCAACACCCAGGGTCAACCCTAAGGTCCAGCAGTCCTAAGGGTGACTCATCTTGAGTTCCTCCATAATGACCCCACCTACTAAGTGCTAGAGTTTAGGATCAATTTGTGGAACTTCAAATTGAGTAAAGAGGAGTATAAAATTTCTAATGGTGAGGGTTACATGCCTAGTTTTCTAAGAATAGTCAATAGGAAAGTCCTATGGCTAGACCTTAGGCTACTATAGAGAAAAAACTAAACCTCAATCAAAAGTGAGGTCAACAAATGAACCCCCAATAGGTGTGGTGCGTTGGGCAAGCACACCGCGCATTGTTTCTTGCACCGACGAGATCAACAAAAACCAATACAAACTCCTAAGTCAAAAGACCCGGAAGTAAGCATACGGAAGTATGCATACAGTTGTGTGTGTGATTTGTTTATGCTGGGGAATTAGCAGGTCATCGTCTGATTGAAATCAACGAATAGAGACTCTCTCTGGGGATCGGAGACAGGTATTTATAAAGGATGGGAGTCAGTATATAAGTGCTGACCCCGAGGTGGGAATTGAAATTTAAGTATCAATCTAAAAAAAAGAATCGGATGCCAAAATCCATTTAAGGTGGTCTTAAAAATGATTTCAAAAGATGAGAATAGGATTCCTTGAATTAATCGAAGGGCTTATTCCCTCAACCTGAAGATTATCATTGAATTTGATTCGAAAGATTGCGATAGGAGGGGTTCCTAAAGAAACGTGGAATCGCATATAAAATCCTCAACCTCTAGTATATCGTAGGATTTGATTTGGAAGATTGCAATAGGAGGAGCTCCTAAAGCAACGCGGTATCAGATGTAAAATCCTCAACCTCTAGAATATTATTGAATTTAATTTGAAAGATTACGATAAGAGGGGCTCCTAAAGCAACACAGAATCAGATATAAAATCCTTAACCTCTAAAATATCATTGAATTTGATTTGAAAGATTGCGATAGAAGGGGTTTCTAAGGAAATCCTCATCCTCTAAAATATCGGGTGAATCATTGCTAAGCAATGCGGAATCAGATGTGAAATCCTCATCCTCTAAAATATCATGTGAATCATTGCTAAGCAACGCGAAATTGGATGTGAAATCCTCAACCTCTAAAATATCGTGTGAATTAGTGCTAAGCAATGCAAAATCGGATGTGAAATCCTCATCCTCTAGAATATCATGTAATTTGATTTGAAAGATTGTGATAGGAGGGACTCCTAAGGCAACGCGAAATCGGATATAAAATACTTAACCTCCAGAATATTGTGTAATTTGATTTGAAAGATTGCGATATGAGGGACTTCTAAAGCAACGCGGAATCAGATATAAAATCCTCAACCTCTGGAATTTTATTTGAAAGATTGCGATAGGAGGGGCTCCTAAAGCAATGCAGAATCAAATGTAGAATCCTCAACCTCTAGAATATCATATAATTTGATTTGAAAGATTGCAATAGGAGGAAATTCTAAAGCAATGCGAAATCAGATATAAAATTGTCAACCTCTAAAATTTGATTTGAAAGATTGCGATATGAGGGACTTCTAAAGCAACGCGGAATCAGATATAAAATCCTCAACCTCTGGAATTTTATTTGAAAGATTGCGATAGGAGGGGCTCCTAAAGCAATGCAGAATCAAATGTAGAATCCTCAACCTCTAGAATAACGTATAATTTGATTTGAAAGATTGCAATAGGAGGGAATTCTAAAGCAATGCAGAATCAGATATAAAATCCTCAACCTCTAAATTTTGATTTGAAAGATTGTGATATGAGGGACTTCTTAAGCAACGCAAAATCGGATGTAAAATCCTCAGCCTCTGGAATTTGATTTGAAAGATTGTGATAGGATGGGCTCCTAAAGCAACGTGGAATCAGATGTAGAATCCTCAACCTCTAGAATATCGTATAATTTGATTTGAAAGATTGCGATAGGAGGGACTTCTAAAGCAACGCGGAATCAGATACAAAATCCTCAACCTCTAAAATATTGTTGAACCATTGCTAAGCAATGCGGATCGGATGTGAAATCCTCATTCTAAAAAATATATTGTGAATCATACTAAGCAATGCGAAATCAGATGTGAAATCCTCATCCTCTAAAATATAATGTGAATTATTGCTAAGCAATGCGGAATGCAGATTGGAATGTGAAATCATCATCCTCTAAATATTGTGTGAACCATTGCAAAGCAATGTAGAATCGGATGTGAAATTCTCATCCTCTAAAATATAGTGTGAACCATTGCTAAAAAATGCGGATCGGATGTGAAATCCTCATCCTCTAAAATATATTGTGTGAATCATTGCTAAACAATGCATATCGGATGTGAGATCCTCACCCTCTAAGATATATTATGAATCATTGCTAAGCAATGCGAAATCAGATGTGAAATTCTCATTCTCTAAAATATTTTGTGAATCATTACTAAGTAATGCGGAATCGGATGTGAAATCCTCATC
>NW_018253774.1:0-372 GCF_001263595.1 Phalaenopsis equestris | reverse complement strand
GAAACAGCATTGTACCTCAAATCCTGTATCTATCCCGATGGATAAACATTAGAATTGAGGATGAGGCTCGATCAAATAAACTAAGGGAAGTATGACGTCTGTTTGGTCTGCAAAACCTGTCTGCGAAACCTTTGTATTTGCTACCTTTGTATTTGCTGACAAGTTTCCATATTTAATATAAAGGATTAAATAGGGTTTATATTAAGCTGGGCTCGGACATGTTTCCTATCTATAGTTAATTACATCTCAAATAACCAAAGTCACCTAAGAAGACTCTCGATAAAAATCAGAAAATATTATTTTCAATGAGTTTCAAATAGTATGACTCTTCAATGAGATCAGACGTAGAGCTGTGAAAGGGGATTGGTTCAA
>NW_018253773.1:0-1239 GCF_001263595.1 Phalaenopsis equestris | reverse complement strand
AGGTAAAAGTCCTTGAAAGTTGGGTGCAAATAAATGGGAAATGAAAAATTATCGGGCGTAGAATTGGAGATTTTAGAGTGACATACTAAAATCCTTAATTCAGTCCTATCGTTTGGGTGGTGAAGTGAAGATGTTAGCGCTCAGGCGAGGGGAACGTGGGAGCTCCAAAGTGAGAGCTGATATCCTCTCAGCCTAGCCGCAGATTCAGTAACCAAGCATATGATTAGTCAATATTCTTTATCGCAATACAATTTAAATTGATTCAATTTATCCATTAACTTAAATTTCTTGACAAGGGGATGGATGCTTTCTTATATATTGAACTTCACATTAGAAACTATATTAGTAAAATTAGTTAATTAAGAGTTTATTAAAATTACATTTTTATTTCAATTGCCTATTAGTGACAAATATGCAATTTGAACTATATTGTTGTGATTAAGTATTGATTTTTTTATATCTTAGTTCGTAGCCTCTGCTAATATTACTCCCTATGGGATCGATATCCAGGACTCCATTAGTTCCCTATATTACTTGAGCGATATGTATACTTGCATTGATAAGTGTGACTTTGCAATTATTGAATATTTTATACACATCTTAACAAAATCTATAACCGTTGTCAAGTTTTTGGCGTCGTTACCGGGGATTTAAATCTTCTAACAGTAGTATCAAATTTTTGTATATTTAAGCATATATAAAGTCGCTGGCACCTAGGAGTTACTAGAGGGATTTCGACCTATAAATAGAAGGGTTTTGTGAAGGAATTTCACCCCAGATCATTTTTAGTCCTAAAAGTCTAAGAGAGAGATGAAGATATTCATTAGTCAAAGTGTAAAAGAGATGTATGACAGTTTCTTAGCTGTTAGTATTGAAGGAATATCAGAGAAGATCAACAAAATTGGAACTGCCATGGCTTTACTGGAGACAATGGTAATTGAGATTCATGCACATTTAGAGCATATTGGATGACAATTGACAATGCAATTTAGCCATACTAGTTATATAGAGGAAGTGGATAAGAAGTTGCATCTTAAAAAAAAATGGATAGAAGAAGATAGTATCAGAGCTCTTCACCACCGTCCGTTTTATCAACTTTATAATCCGATTTCTCAAGGAGAGACTAATGAAAGACCAAAATTTGTTCCAACAAATGAAGAATAGAATTAAGTTAAGTGTTAAAGTTTGTTGTTAGGAGTCGTTGGTTAAGTGTTAAATATTGTTTTTGGAGTTTATGTT
>NW_018253772.1:0-6115 GCF_001263595.1 Phalaenopsis equestris | reverse complement strand
CAAACACGCGCAAATGATCATATGTGGGTTTTGTTCGGAAAAGCATTTTAAAAGGAGTCTTTTCTTGGAGAAGGGGTGTTGGTGTTCGGTTGATTAGGTAGGTGGCAGTTAGGATTGCATCTCCCCAAAATTTTTTGGGTAAATTAGCTTGAAACAATAAAGCTCGGGCTATGTTGAGTAAGTGACGATGTTTTGTTTCGGCTACACCATTTTGTTGCGGAGTGGAGACACAACTTGATTGGTGAATGATGCCTTTGTCGAGATAGAGATTTCTCAATATGAATTCAGGACCATTATCACTTCAAATGATTTTGACTTTTAGATTGAATTGTGTTTTAAAGAGGTTTATGAACTTGATGATGTTTGAATGTGTATCTGATCTATGGTTCATCAAATAAGTCCATGTGCATCGAGTATAATCATCAACAATTGTGAGAAAATACTACGCTCCTGTGATTGAAAGAATTTGGTATCCTCCCCAAATGTCAACATGAATTAATTCAAAAGGTGTTTTTGAACTAATGGAACTTGTTTGAAAAGATAAACGAGTTTGCTTAGCCAATGGACAAATTAAACAATAAAAAAACATTACAAATTTTCTTGTCTATAATTAAAAAAGGAAACAAGCTGGAAACTTTATTCGATGGGTGGCATAGACGTTTATGCCAGATTTATTTATGCCAGAGATTTGGAGATGGTGAAGTAGCAACATTGCACTTGCTCTTTTGTGGAGTATCAAGGTAGTAGAGTCCTCTTTTAGTTTCCGTCCCAATCATATTCCCCGATTGTTGGTCCTGTAGTACACAAGTGTGGTTATTAAAAATGGTAAAACATTGTGAATCAAACACAAATTTGCTAATGAAAATCAGATTTAATTTGAAGGAGGGGACACATAAAATATTTTGTAAAACAAAGTAAGCAAAATGGATATTGCCTATGTGTGTGACAGTTGCAGTAGCCCCGTTAGGCAAGTGAACTTTTTGATTGATGACACTGGATTTTGTAGTAAGTAGGTTGACTAAATATACCATGTGATCCGTGGCTCCTATGTCAAGAATCCAGCTTATTTCTTTGTTAAAAACAGAGGCACAAGATTTTACCTGAGATATCACCCATGACTGATGTACTGCCAATATGATTAGCCATCGAATTAGATTTGTTCTTTGCAAGTAGTGATATGAGGCTTTGATATTGTTTGGCTGTAAGGGTGAATAGTGCAGGACTCGTCGATGTATTGCTATCCGCATGGTTGGCTTTGGGAGAAAAATTTTTCTGTTCTGATTTATTGCCCGCTGGATTGGTCATTTGCAGTTTCCTACAGTCATTGATGGTGTGTCCCTGCCATCCACAATAATCGCATTTGAGATGTGCTCGGCACGTGTCTGAGGTATGCCCAATTTTATCACATTTTTCACACTTTAAATGAGGATTTTTAGGCGTGAAAACCTTTTCTGGTTTTCGTGCAATTATTCTTCACGGTAAAAGCTGAAGCTTCCGGCTGCGACGCATTTACATTGCTCATGTCGCGCTGCTTTTCCTCATGGAGCGCGAGAGAATATGTCTTGCTGACATTAGGAAGGGGATCCATGGCAAAATTTGTCCTCTTATACTAGTGTATGTTTCATTAAACCCCATGAGGAATTTCATGGTTTTCTATTTTGCTGAAACTGCATCGCTTCCTTCATGGTACCACACGCGCATTTAGGAAATGTTATGGAGGGCGTCACGTTTGTCCCATAGGCCTTCGAGCTTGGTGTAATAAGCTCCAACTGTCATATCGCCTTGCTTGCAATCCTGGATGACTTCTTCGACATGGAAAATATGAACGCTGTTGGTACGAGAAAAATGTTCCTTCAAGTCAAGCCAGATTTCATGGGCACTCTCGTTGTATATATACTTGCTCCAATGTTTTCTGCAATTAAATTAAACAATCATGCCTTGACAAGGTTGTTGCAGCTCCATTGTTGGAGTTCTGCGGTGGACGTTTCTGGTGGTTCTTTGACGGTGTCGTTGACAAAACCTTCTTTGTTTTTTATGTTGAGAGCCATCAACATGACACGACTCTAGGAATTGTAGTTTTCTCCATTCAGCGGCTGCGTACAAGCAAGAGACCGGGTTGATCTGAGTAGTGGAGATAAAATGGGTCGTTCGGATTATCGAATTTGCTAGATTCAGGCTTTGTTGAATTTTGTGTTTTGTCTGCCATGTGTTTTGGCTTAGAAAGAAGATATATTAGGTTTTGGCGTGGAAGAGGAGATAGTAAGACTAAGAATCGTGTTTGCTCTGATACCATGTTAAAACTCAAAATAATGTGGTGGAATATTCAATATTTCATTGATATGAACGGGGTTTTTACAAGAATCTTGTAATAGGAAAAATAATAAAAGAAAATGATATGAAATGAAGAGTATAACACCTGATATCTCCAATAATTAATTCATATTAATTATTAGGAGCTATAAGAAATAACATAAAATAGGAAAACAAATATCTCATTAATTTTAAGAAAATAATTTATTTACAAGATAATTATTTTCTATCATAACTCTAATTCTAAGGAAATAATTTATTTATAAGAATAAATTATTTCCTATCATAACTCCTAACATTAGCCACGAATTATGCAGTACAATTAAGTTATAATTGATGATGATATTAGATGTTTTGTAAATTAATCTGAGAGCTTCATCATCAAGATGAATCTGCGCCATTTTTCTAGTTCAGTTTTGCTCTTAAGAATGAGGAAGAAATCTGTAAGTGTACAACAAAGACTTGCCAAACCATTTCTAACGCTTTTTGAATACATGAATATGATTTTCTTTTTCCATTTTTCCCCTCATGCTGTTTGCTCTTTGCAGCTTGCTTTAGTGTTCATGTTCGAGGATCCGAATACGTTTCTTTGCTTGGTGCAAATGAGGTTGATTACTCTTTCATGGGATTACCAGACTTGGATTCCTGAGAACTCGCAGCTGCTGTGGTGAGGATATAATGCATCCATTGTTTGGTAACATCATATCTCAAATTTTTTTAAAGGGAAATTTACACACGATTCTTATATAGTTACATATTTAAACACCCAAAATTTGGTATTTAAACTTATCAGACCTTGGTGCTATAAACTTATGCATAAAAAGGTACATTTAAAAAAAAAAGGACACTGATGGTAGTATTTTTAATATGATGTTAAAGATTTGAGTGGTATGCATATAAATATAAATGTTTAGGTGTTGGATAAGGAAATACATAAGAATTGTGTGGTATACATGTAAATGCCCCATTTTTTAAATGATTAATGCTACTGTGCTCAAGAGTGAGCCCAAACAAGGCCAAAAAAAATTTGCATTATTAACATGTCACATATCATCCATTCAATGGCTTCAGAATTTTGTTTTAGGCTCTGAATTGAATAGCATGACTTTTTTTTTTCCCTCTAAAATTGATCTTGCTGCTGATTACAGGCATATATTGAAGACATTTTTTTTTCAGTGGGTTTATTGGATTGCTTATTTTTCTTTTATGGACAAGTTATGATTTGTGGGTTCCATCTTCTTGTTCGCTTCTTCTTTGTTATGTTGCCTATAATTAAGTATGTTTATGAAGTTTTGAGGATATTAATGGATTGGATTACTTTTTTGGGCTACCTTTCATATCATTTTATTTCCATTATTTTTCATTTTACTTCTTATATGTGGTTTTTTTGGGTTGTAGCTTCTCTTCTAGTTGAATTACACACATGCGCGCGCGAGCACACACACACAAGCATATATACTCATACACATATACATATATATACATATACATGTATGTATGTATCTATATACGCGTGTGTGCTCAACCTGTTGGTTGACATCCACAGTATAAGACCTCTTAAATCGGGGATATAAGTCCCTTGAGGTCAGGGGTTCGAATCCCCTCTGGCACAATACTCGAATTGTTAGACACATTAGGGGTTACTGGAGGCTCGTATAATAGCCTCTGACAATTCCTTTATATATATATATATACATATACGCGAACCAGGTTGGCTATTTGGTTTGGCAGAATGTGTAAGACCTCCTAAGATCCCGGGTTCGAGACTGTCTGGGACAGTGCACGGGTGTAACACACTTTGCGATACATCTTTCTATTTTTTTAATGCACACACACACACTCAAATCTGATTTACGAATTGAATATGATTTGGGTTAATTAACTAAAGTGACGATTTAATCTTACATATTATACTCGTATCCATCTTTTTATTAAGGCATGAGAGATTGGCACCCTCAAAGTAAAGTTTGTTATGAGTTTCCTAACTCTTATTGACAAAAAATACACAAAAGGTTAATAGTAATGCCTTTACTAATGAGAGCTTCTTTGATTTTAAGCCATATTATATAGTTTTCCAAATCTGTAAAGCAAATTTTAAGTAGCATCTCTTAAACCAAACCAAATTGAACCAATCCACTTTTGGGAGGGCCTCATAGTCAAAAAGATGAGCAAACTTTTGAGAGTAATGATCCAGCTTTTTTCAAATGCAAGAGAAATGATTATCCGCAATTGCAATATTGGTAATCTTGCACATACATTGAGGGACATTAGAGTAGGATATAAATGACCAATCCCCCTTACAAATAATATCAAAAATTTTGGTGCTGAGAAGTAAGATTTTCCTGCCATGTATTTTATGAAGAGAAGATCTGGAAACCCAGATATAAAAATAAATGAAAGAATATGGTCAAAATTAACAGAAAAGGAGTGACAACCCTTTATTCTTACAGCAGTTTTAGTACAGACTCTCCAGAATGAGAAATTTGGATATAGTCCTGGATACATGTAGATATACATACATATATATATATTTTTATATATGTATACATATCTATATATATATATATGTATATTTACATACATATGTACATATGTACATATGTACATATGTATATATATATATATATACACACACATATACGCGAACCAGGTTGGCTATTTGGTTTGGCAGAATGTGTAAGACCTCCTAAGATCCCGGGTTCGAGACTGTCTGGGACAGTGCACGGGTGTAACACACTTTGCGATCCATCTTTCTTTTTTTTTAATACACACACACACACACACTCAAATCTGATTTACGAATTGAATATGATTTGAGTTAATTAACTAAAGTGACGATTAAATCTTACATATTATACGCGTATCCATCTTTTTAGTAAGGCATGAGAGATGGCACCCTCAAAGTAAAGTTTGTTATGAGTTTCCTAACTCTGATTGACAAAAAATACACAAAAGGTTAATTGTAATGCCTTTACTAATGAGAGCATCTTTGATTTTTAAGCCAAAAAAATTGTATAGTTTTCCAAATGTGTAAAGCAAATTTTAAGTAGTATCTCTTAAACCAAACCAAATTGAACCAATCCACTTTTGGGAGGGCCTCGTAGTCAAAAAGATGAGCAAACTTGTGAGAGTAATGATCCAGCTTTTTTCAAATGCAAGAGAAATGATTATCCGCAATTGCAATATTGGTAATCTTGCACATACATTGAGGGACATTAGAGTAGGATATAAATGACCAATCCCCCTTACAAATAATATCAAAAATTTTGGTGCTGAGAAGTAAGATTTTCCTGCCATGTATTTTATGAAGAGAAGATCTGGAAACCCAGATATAAAAATAAATGAAAGAATATGGTCAAAATTAACAGAAAAGGAGTGACAACCCTTTATTCTTACAGCAGTTTTAGTACAGACTCTCCAGAATGAGAAATTTGGATATAGTCCTGGACTAGAGTGACCCATAATGATTAATGCACCACTTGGAGAGATAGGAATTAGATTTATAGAGAGAAGTTTTAGGATTTTATTCATAAGAGAACATATGTACCCTTGATTCCTAGCTTGAATCTTTAATGTCCTACTTATCAGTTTGTTTGGTATAAATTATATTGCATAAGTGGCTATTGTTAAGCTTAAAAAGAGAAACTAAAATACAATGGTTATGTAACATGGTCTATTGTTTGATGGGGCGCCTAGCCATTGAAGCTGGTATTCAGATTAAAATATGTAGACTGATGTATGTTGAACTAACACGCTGTTGTCTGTCATTGTCAAGTTGATATATAAATATTCATAACATGCCTAA
>NW_018253771.1:3368-3575 GCF_001263595.1 Phalaenopsis equestris | reverse complement strand
CAAAGGAGATGAGAGAATCTCTGGTTACAGCTTTATTAGATCCAGAAATTTGCTTAGCTCAGTTTGCTAGCACATCCTCAGATGAAGTTTGCTCGTTGAGAGAATAGTCAGGGGTAACCTTTACAGACGAAGACTTGCTGCTCGGTACCGCCAACCACAACCGTCCGCTCTACATCTCCGTCAACATTGGCAGATTTGTGTTATCCA
>NW_018253771.1:2789-3105 GCF_001263595.1 Phalaenopsis equestris | reverse complement strand
AGTGCATTAAATACCGGAAAGATGGTCAAGAAAATTACATCAAGGGAGACCTACAACCATTTTCAGTGCATGAAGTTGGTATCCACGAAGACGCTGCCTACTAGGCACCTCCAAAGAAGACTGTCTTCTCGCACAAAATTTTGACACACCAAGATAAAGTTTCAGAGGGATCACAAAAGGAAGGCCATACAACTCTGCTTCAACAACCTTCTACCACTCCCTTACAACGCGTTGCTGGAGGTTCTTCTAGTTCACGCACCCGAGGTCAAAGACGGAGACGCGGGCGAGGAAAGATCAATTTAATTGTTGAACGGAC
>NW_018253771.1:0-2539 GCF_001263595.1 Phalaenopsis equestris | reverse complement strand
AAGGAAGTTCGTAGTGTTGGTTCAAAGCCGATCAAATTTTACCGCGCTTCTACCTCTATTGAGCTTGAAAAACAAATAAAATGTTGATTCTAATGAATTAATAGAATTGCCTTTTGGTTACTTCTCGCCTCGTGTTCAAAAGTTAATTCAATAGGGACATTTACCAAAACAAATTCCAAAAGATAAATTTCAACTCTTTGAAAAATTGTGGAATACTAAAAGACGAGCTCCTAATTCAAAAGAAGGTCTCGTATTTGGTACAGTTGGACCAGTCGATGATTCTGAGTTTTGCATGGTTGCTACTAGTGAGTCAGAAGAGGATTGTCTTGATGTAGAGGATGACCCTACTGATCAACCAATAGAAGATGCTCTGCCAGAATTTGAGGAAGAAATTAAATCCACTATCGATGAATTGAAAGAGATTCACCTCGGGAGTGAAGAACGACTCCGGCCTACATTTATAAGTTCTCTACTTGATGACGAAGGGTCTGCAGAACTGGTCAAATTACTAGCATAGTTCAAAGATTGTTTTGCATGGAGCTATGATGAAATGTCAGGACTGTCAGCAGAGGTTGCAGTCCATAAACTTAGGGTGGACAAGAATGTAACCCCAGTCAAAACAAGCTCCCAAAAGAATGCACCTCGAAATAGAACAACAAGTAATCGCCGAGGTGAAGAAATTGATAGACGCCAACTTTGTTAAATAAGAGAAATACCCCACGTGGTTAGCCAATATTGTACCTGTTAAAAAGAAAAAATGGACAGATCCACATTTGTGTCGAATTCAGAGATTTGAACAAGGCATGTCCAAAAGACGAGTTCACACTACCTATACCGGAAATGATGGTGGACGTCGCTTCAACACATGAAATTTTATCCTTCATGGACGGATCTTCGGGTACAACCAAATCAAGATGGCTCCCGAGGATGCAGCGCTTACAGCTTTCAGAACACCGATTTGAATCTTCTGGTACACAGTGATGTCGTTCAGCTAAAAGAACGCCGGATGATATGGTCTTCTGAAGATTTTTGACGACCTCATACATAATCAAGTAGAATGCTACGTGGATGATATGGTCATCAAAATTAAATAGAAAATAGACCATTTGTACGATTTGAGGATTGTGTTTGAACGGTTACAATGATATAACATTAAATTGAATCCCTTAAAGTGCGCCTTCGGCATCATCTCCGGGAAATTTCTAGGATTCGTTGTCCGTCATCGGGTAATCGAGATCAACCTAGATAAGATTAAAGCTATCTCAGAAATACCTCCCCATAAAATCTTGAAGCAGCTACGTTCCTTCCAGGGGAAGTTGGCATATCTGAGACGCTTTATTTCTAATCTCTCAGGTAGGTGTCAGCCTTTCTCGACATTAATTAAAAAGGATGCCAAATTTTTGTAAGAGAAATGCCAGCGGGCCTTTGAGGATTAAACAATATTTAATGACACCTCATGTTTTGGCAGCCCCTATCCCAGGAAAACCGTTGATACTTTATACCGTGGCTTTGGATGACTCTCTTGGAGCCCTCTTAGCCCAAGTCAATGAGGAGGGAAAAGAAAATGCTCTCTACTACTTGAGTCGTCGTCTTATACCGATGGAGGTAAGGTATCCACCTATTGAGAAGCATTGTCTAGCATTAATCTTCGCCGCTCAAAAGCTTAGACATTACATGCTTTCTCATAAGATCTCCCTAATTTTGAAAGTTAATCCATTGCGATATTTGATGACCCGACAAACACTCTCTGGACGTTTAGCAAGATGGTCAATGATCTTATTGCAATTTGATATAACTTTTGTGCCCCTCCGTGCTATTAAGGGAAAGATTTTAAAAGATTTTCTCGCTGCACACCCACTGCCAGTACTGGCAGTTGGGTCCTCTCTCAACGACGAGTTACCAGACGAGCAAATACTACAAATAGATTTTTCCAGTGCGCAGCGCTTGGAAATGTACTTCGGTGGTGCCTCGTCAGCTAGGAAAGGTCGGCCAGAAAAGACAAGGGATGAGGCACAGTTATACCAGGCAAGGCAGAAATTTGTTTGATCTTTATCACACCAGATAATAGTAGTACCACCTGACGGAGCCATGTACCAAAAATGAAGCAGAATATGAAGCCTTAATCACCGGATTGGAGCTAGAAATTTCAATGGATATAACGAACATTGCCATTTATGGTGGCTCTTAACTTGTGATCCAGCAAGTCGTCGGACAATACAGAATTCTGAAATCAAGGTTAGCAGAATACCATCTGTACGCAATGAAGCTCATGGAGCAGATTCCTGAGGTGACGTTCTACCGGATTCCTCGGGGAGATAATGCTCATGCCGACGGCTTAGCACAAAACTCGCTAAGGAAATTGCGTGTCCACCGGAGGATTCCATCAAAGTCATAGTGCAAGGAAGACGAGGCTTGTCTTGAAGTGACTTCAAAACTCTTCACAAACTTGGAAAAGAAGAAACGATAAATACAGTTGCAGAAATCAACAAAGATTGGTGTAAACTATTAATAGAATATTTGCATACCGGAAAGCTGTCAG
>NW_018253770.1:0-746 GCF_001263595.1 Phalaenopsis equestris | reverse complement strand
CGAAGAGAATGAGAAATTATAAAAAAGAGTGCTTGGGAGAGATAGCGAGTGAGACCTCTTTATGCTTCTCTCACTCATACTCTCTCTCATTGTCTCTCTCACTCTCTCTCCCTCTCCATATTTTTGAAGGGTAAGAGGGAGGGAGGGGGGTCTGAGTCAGAGAAAGAGAGTGAGAGAAAAAGAGCTGGAGAGGACGAGAAGGGAGAGTGAGAGAGTGGAAGAGAGAGCACGAAAAGAAGAGTGTGAAAGAGTTAAAAGGGGAGGGAGGGTAAGAGAGAGATAGAGCTGGAGATAGAGAGATAAAGGGAGAGAGAAAAAGAGTTTGGGAAAGGGAACGTGTGAGAGAAGGTAAGAGAGAGTGTGAGTATCTGAGAGTGTTGGGTGAGAGCAAGAGTGTGAGAGACTTAGTGTGGGAGAGAGTTCTGTGTGATAGAGGGAGAGAGAGAGATAGAGAATAAAAGTGAATATAAGAGATTACAAGAGAGAGAACGTGAGATTAGTAGCAAGGGAGATCTCTATGTATCTCTTACTTTCTCATTACCCTCTCACACACTCTCTCACTCGGTGGAAAAGAGATAAAAGGGGAGGGAGATCACAAGGGGAATTGGGAGAGAGAGCTAGAGATAGAGAGAGTGAGAGAGAAAGAGAGAAGGGGTGGGAAAGGGAATGCAGGAGATAGATAGAGGTGGGAGAGAGAGAGAAGTGATGGCGAGAGTGGGAGAGAATTAATGTTAGAGAGAGATAAT
>NW_018253769.1:0-3886 GCF_001263595.1 Phalaenopsis equestris | reverse complement strand
TTTCAAATTAAAATTTAGAGGCATTTCATCTCTTTGTGAAATATTACCTACTCTGTGACACGAATCCCATTTTTTTTATATATGTATTAACATCTCTAAATATTCTAAGCCAGTAAAATCCAGATTCCAAAATCTTATGAAAAATTTTATCATTCCCAAAATTTTCTCCAAATTCAGAATCACGACATTTCTGGATAATTTCATGAATTTCTTTGTATAATACACTTCGTCTCATTACTAAATCTTTGTAGAGTTTATATAAATTAGGGTCATCCTTAGTAAACATCTTTCTAAATGGAATTGGGATGTGGTAGGGAATATTGATAGTAAAGTACTAGAGGCTGAAATGAAGGTACTACAATTATAATAGTGCATCATGAATAAATTTTTTCTATTGTTGCTTTGTCAAACCATATGGTAAAATACCACTAACAATGTAGTTCATAATATCTGCATACCACGATATTTCTCATTCTTTAACAATATAAAGTTGTTCATTAAGAAAAGTTTCAATAATTTCTCTTTCAAGATCAAATGTTTCTTCATGTTCCTGCCTAGATAAACGATCATTTATTTGATTATCAGGTTTTTTCGTATCTACTACAACAAAATCAAACTCTTGCAACAGAAGTACCCATCTAGTTAATCTTAGTTTTACATCCTTCTTTTGCATCAAATATATAATAGCCAAATGGTCAGTATATGCAATACATTTAGCTCCAATTAGATATAACCGAAACTTATCAAAAGCATACACAATGGCTAATAACTCTCTTTCAGTGGTTGTGTTGTTAATCTGAGCATCATTAAGAGTCCTACTAGCATACTATATAACTTTAAAAATCTTATCATATCTCTACCCTAGTACAACTCCTATTGCATAATCACTAACATCACACATTAATTCATAATATTTCTCCCAATCAAGTGAAACAACTATAGAAGCAGTGATTGATTTTTCTCTTAAAATTTCAAAGGCTTTAAGGAAATCTTGGCTGATGTCGGCACTAAAAATTTGAGGAGTTGCCTGTTGGAAGTTGCCAGCAGCCGGAATCAAGATTTTGTTGCCTACTTCGAAAAGGCATTTAATTTATATATAAGTTTAGAAAATATGAAATCAAACTGATCCCATATCTTTCATGGTTCAAATGAAAGAGCACTACACCTCAAGCTATTTATTTATCACAAAAGGTAAATAATAGACTTGCGGGTGAGGCTTGATGAAATAAACTAAGAAATATATGTAATATATTTAGTCTACAAAAATCATTTTATTTATATGCCAATAAGTTCCCCTATTTAATACAAATGATTAAATAGGTTTCATGTTAAGTTGGGTTTGGAAAAGCTTCCTATAAGGGAATGCCTCTATAATTAATTACATCTTAGATAATCGAAGTCATGTAAGAAAACTCTTGATAAAAATCAGGGAATATTTTCTTCAAAGAGGTCAAAAGGATAGCACTTTTGAACGAGATCGGACAAAGAGGTGTGAAATGGGAATGGCTCAAATTTGGATCATTTATTGTAGAATCCAAATGAAGAAGAACTAGGGGATGTCACAGACCTAGAGGAGAACCTTAGTGACCTTTCAAGCTACCCTATGGTTTGGCTTCAATTTTAGAGAGAAATATTTAAATGTTTCATCGTGTGAATTTTATTAATTAGGGCTTACACTCACATGAAACAATCACACAAATTGTCTGGAAAATATTGAGGATTTAGGTCGTAATAAACGACAACCTCAGAATCCTAAGACGAGTTAGGGCTTAAATTGTACAACAGTGCTATACAAAAGCCTAAAGAAAAGTTGAGGATTTATGTTGCATAAGGAAACCACCTCAAAGTTATATGACTTGGTTGTTTAAATTTAAGGAATGACTTAGCTGATGTGGACATGTTTGGTAGTTGAATATTGTCGTGTTGCCTACAATGCTAGCTACATGCTCCTCGTCGCGACAAGTTCCTCGTCGCGGCAAGTTTAGGTTTTATAATGTGTCAAGTTATGATGTCAAATTAGATGCCCCGAAGTATCATGGTTATTTAAATATTATGAGGCATATTAAAATTAATTAGAGTGTTACAAGTTAAGATCATATGGTTCCTCATTTCGGCACCACTATTTTCTTTCAAATTCACTTAGTCCAAATGAATTTACTAAACTCAAGTTAATGAGTTTCATAATTTCATTTAGACTGTGGGAAATCTCATTAGCAATAGTAGGTTTCCTCCTCCCAGAGATTCCCGATCATCCGATATGGTGTTTTAAATAGTTTCAATTTTTTTTTGTGATGTTTGTGATTAAATTTTGAATTATCATATATTTTAAATTTTTGGCATTAAATTTTATCTTGACTGATTTTAAGTTTTGGTTTTGGTTTTACGGCTATCCTAGCAGTTTTGGTTTTACGGCTATCCTAGAAGTTTTGGTTTCCATGCAAGGAGACATCATTGTTTAACATGCAAGCTCAGGGCAAGAAGTACAAAAAGGTAAATGCAATAATATAGAAGTGTGAGCACACAGTTTAGCTCAAAGCCGCATATTTTATATGTGACTATAAGTGTTCATTTACTTGTTCGTGTCTTGCTATGACTCGTATTCCAAATTTTTCCATACCAGATTGCTCTCATTTACTTTCCTGCAATTTATTTAAATTTCTTGCAGTTATATTATGCTTCATGATGCTAACCATGCAGTGGTAGCAGAGGCCTAGGTATGCATTTACATTTTATGCATTGTAATTTTGCTATTCACCTTACAACATGTTCTACCAGCATTTATTTATTTTACATGCAAAACTAAACCAAAAATTAATATCAACAAAAACACACTTTCAAAATTAAATCTACAATTTCAAAACAATAAACAAACATAATATACTTCTTTTGGGTTTACGAGGATTTCTCGGATGAGATAACCTACGGTTGCTAATGAGAGTTCTTTGGTTTAAATGAGCTTAACAATTTGTTTATACTAAGTAATCTCATGAGAAAATAGTGGTGTCAGAATGAGGGAATTGAAGGATTCTAACCGGTGTCACTCTAATTAAATTAAAATCCCCCCCTAAAAACACTTGAACAACAATAATAAAAATAAGAAAACCTGTCACCTAAATTGCAAAACTATAAAATCTTTAACTCGGAGCCATTGCAGCAAAGATCTTCGAGCTAATTTTGTGGGCAACACAATAAGTATGTAGATAAGAATGTCTTCAAGAGAGCAAATAGGTCTACAAAAGCAAAATTTTCTTTAGAATTAAATAACAAGCCTTAGGATTTTGAGGTAGTCTATCTAGTATGACCTAAATTGTCAACTTATCTTTAGGCCTTTGCACAATCATGATGTGCAAAATTAACCCTAACTCACTTTAGGCTCTAAGGTTGTTGTTCGTTACAACATACACCCTTCTATCTTCCAGGCTATTTAGATGATCGACATCATGCAAATGCAAGCCTTAAGATAGTAGAATGAGCAGGATGAAAATATAATAATATTTTCTCAAAATTAAAGCCAAACCTTATGATAGTTTCAGAAGTTATCGAGGTTCTTCTTAGGATCCGTGACATCCTTAGTTTTCTCCCTTTGGATTCTGAAAGTAACTATTCTCATTTTGAGTCATTCCTCATTTGAAGTTTCCTACGTCTAACCTTGAACACCCTAAACTTTAAAATCTTGAAGGCAATACCTCTGGTTTAAATTGAAAGTTTTCTTAGGAGTCTTCGGTCATTTAAAATGTAATTAACTATAAAGGCTTGCCTTTCTATAAAAGTTTAGAACTCAGGTAATATAAACTCTATTTAGTCTTCTATACTAGATAGGAGAACTTGTCGGCTAACATAAAGGTTCACAAACTATAATAGATGTCATAAATTCTTTAGTTTATTT
>NW_018253768.1:9205-10130 GCF_001263595.1 Phalaenopsis equestris | reverse complement strand
CATAGTTTGGTAGTTACTGTTTAAACTTTGCTTTTAATTTTTCTAGTAGTAGTAATTTAGTTCTGATAGTACATAAAATATTCAAAATTAGTGACAATAATTTTGTTTTATTGCTATGAAATTCCCAGTTCTTTTATCATTTCAAATTTAAATCCTCCTCGTGGGATCAATATTTGGGGCTTAAACAGAAAGGGGCTTAAACAGAAAGTTCTGGCTTAAACAGAAAGTTCTGTGTTACTTGATAATGATACGTATACTTGCGTAGAATCCCAACACAAATTGCTTAAAGTTCTTTTTCATAAAATAACGCAGCAAGCTTTTGACACCGTTGTAAAGTGAAGTAAAATTTATATATTTTTCACAACTATATCATCGCGATCAATTTCCAAGATAACCAAAGAGGATGGAGTAGCCTTTGATGATGATGGAGATTTTGATTTTAACGATTATCTCCATGAGGCTTTCATGGATATTCCTGTCATCAAAACTAGAGCTACCGCATCTGCGTGTGATGCCCAACCTCTGATTAAAGGGAACACTGATACACCTTAAATATATAGTATTTTTAGACACATCTTTATACCTAGTTTTTGAGATATTACGCTTTAATGGATGTTATTTGTGTGTTTTTTCTTTCAGATACAAGTGAAAAGGTGTGAAATCTTAAAATGAGTGAAAAAGGATTAAATTTGGAGCAAAAATGTGAAATTGATGCACAAGCATTTTGGCGCCTAAGCGTCAGATCCGACGCTTAAGCACCGGTGAAACAGAGAAGACCACGCCTAAGTCAAAAAGCATCGTGTTTAAGCACCAGAGGCAGTTATGTGACAGTTTACTTCATTTTGCCAAATTTTGAAGGGACATTTGGGCCACCACTAGAAATGAAACTATTATTAAAAGTCTTGTGAAAGGAGGCATTGATCCC
>NW_018253768.1:4084-8464 GCF_001263595.1 Phalaenopsis equestris | reverse complement strand
CAGCCTGGTTCTTACATGTTCTCACAACAAATTTTAACATCTGGATTGGCCAAATCAATAAGTAAATGAAGTGCATGGTTTAAATCATCACAACGTCTTCCAACATTAAAATTAAATACTCTCCACAACTTCCATCCAAAACTTAATTACTTATCATTTTAAGAAAAATATAAAGAGAACTACTCAGAATTCATGGAGAAAACAAAACCGTACTTTAGTTTAAAAGAAGAAATCATTGTCAAACCAACAACAAGTCTCAATTAAAACCAAAAGTAATCTAAAACAAAAAAGATAAAAACTTATCTCAAGCCCTCCACCAAACTCTTGAAGCTCCTTTGAATCTCTTCTCTTTTACAATCACTCAAAACAAAATAACAAAAAGGATAAAGTAAATAAGAAGTTGTTCCAGAAAATCTCTTTGAACTAAATCCCTAGAAAAGAACTTTCAAAACTTGACAATATTTTCAGGACTCTTTTCTATTTCTTCTCTTCTTTCTTTTATAGTTTTCCAAGAGGTGCCTTGGGATATCTTCAAAATGTTTCTTGATTCGATGTATTTGCTGAAGAGATGCATCCTTTCATGATAATTTTCGTCCATGGTGGTTAAAACCACCTATTACGCCAATGGGTGCCTCAAAAATCTATTCGAATAAAAATATAAAGTCTTCAGTGGTAAATGGTAAAATAAATTTATTACCTCTGGAGTAAAAGGTATCAACTTCCCTCAAACCATAACTCAATCGTCTTCAGCCTCTGAGAGATTTACATAAAACTCCCTTACAACACAAATCACTACGACGACAGAGAAATAACAGAACTGTTCCCACTGTTGGCGGACTATCAGGTCTTCTATCTCTCCACCTGGACTCTTAAAACATCACTCCTGAATTAGTTTTTGTGATTGTAGAGCGTCACTATATTGATCATGAGCTTTTGAACTAAAAAATTTGCTCGAATCGAATGTGATCTTTCCTCTACTCCTTTTCATTCTTGGTGTCATTCTAAAAATTTGATAAATTCCAAAATAACTTCAAAAATCAAGTTTAAATCACTAAACTAAATTTCCAAAAGCACTAACTAAACTTCCGAAGCAATTTCAATAGATTTTTCTTCACTTTTCACCATGAATAGTAAATTTTTAAAATCTTTCAAATGTGCTTAAAATATACTAAATTTTTTGCATAAAAATAAAGCTCTTACCTTAAGGAACTTGGATATAGCAAATCTCACTCGATTCCACCAAGAAATCTTAAAATTCCATTTGCCCTAGCCCTTAAAATTACGACTTTGAGTTGGGGAAGATGATAGGAGGTGTTAAACCACAATGTCATCCTGCATGAAAACCTAAAACTGCTAGGATAGCCACAAAACCAAAACAAAAAATAAAATTAACCATGATAAAAATCACCTCCACAATAATCAAAATAAAATACAACTTATAATTTAATCACAAACATCACAAACAACAAATAAAACTAAACTAAGACGTCTCAGTAGGATGATCGGGAATCCCTACGGTTGCTAACAAAACGTCCCACAGTCTAAATGAAAGTACGGAACTCATTAAGTTGAGTTTAGTAAATTCATTTGGACTAAGTGAATCCAATAAAAAATAATGGTGTCGGAACGAGGGAACCATAGGATCCTAACCGGTGTCGCTCTAATCAACATTAATATGACCTCCAACTATTTAATGAACCATAACCATAGGGACATTTGATTTGACATCATAACCTGACACATTAGAAAACTTAAACTTCCCATGATGAGGAGCTTGGAGCTAGCATTATGGGCAGCATGGTCATCTTTAACAGCAAAATCTGTCTACTTCAGCTAAACCATTCTTTTCTTAAAATTAAACAACAAGCCATAGGATTTCAAAGTTGTTTTCTTATGCAACATAAATCCTAACCTTATATTTAGGCCTTTGCACAATCATGTTGTGCAATATAAGACCTAACTCATCTTAGGATCCCGAGGTTGTCGTTTGTCACGACCTAAACCCTCACATCTTTCAGACTATTTGTGTGATCATTTCACACAAATGTAAGCCCCAAATTAATAAAATTGGCAGGATGAAACATTTAAATATTTCTCCTCAAAAATAAAGCCAAAATTAGGATAGCTTGGGAAGTCACTGAGGTTCTCCTTCGGATTTATGGCATCCCACATTTCTTCCTCCTTTGGACTCTATAACAAAATGTTCCAAATTTGAACCATTCCCCTTTCACACCTCTTTGTCCGATCTCGTTAAAAAGTTCTATCCTTTTGAACTCTTTGAAGATAATATTTCCTAATTTTTATCAAGAGTTTTTTTAGGTGACTTCTGTTATCAATGATGTAATTAACTATAAGGGATTGCCCTTATAGGAAGCTTTCTGAACCCAGCTTAATATAAAGTCTATTTAATTCTTCATATTACATAGGGGAAACTTGTCGGCAAATAAAAATGTTTTTCAGACCAAATGGATGTCATATATTTCTTAGTTCATTTGATCGAGCCTCATCCTCAAGTTTTGTGTTTATCGTTCGGGATAGATACAGGGTTTAAGGTATTTTGCTCTTTTATTTAAACTATGAAAAATATGGGGTCAGTTTGATTTCATATTTTTTTAAACTATATATAAATATATGTAAATTAAACGTCCTTCCAAAGAGACCAACGGGATTTCCATTTCGACGGTCGACAGCTTCTAACAGGCAACTCCTTATACAAAATTAGTGTCGACAGCTTCTAGCGAATCCACCTGGGATTTGCTTCTCTCTCCATATTAATCATGAAGTATTATCTTCCCACGTCGGTAATGTGTCCATGTCCCTCTTGGACAAAATTAACCTTCTTCCGTTGACATGCTTCACCCATTTCTTTCTTGGGGAAGTACGATCATCTCTCAATCACCTTCAAACAGGGAGGTTGAGGGGGCTATTAAGGACTTTTTAGTCTTCATGTGGGGTGAGACCCTCAATACATGTGTTGGTAAACTAATCCCACCTGGGCACTGTGTGTAGTTATTTTGGTCTCGCATTGGGTCCTGAACTTCACTTTTTCCCTTTCAAGTTTGATTGATTGTCTTGCAAGTTAAATCAGATTGTGTCGTGCTACACATGCTATTTAAATTTTCTTTATACTAATTACAGCTTTCTACCTTCAAACTATTTTTACTAAAATTTTAAAACCTCCACAAATTAATTAAAGACTTACCCACTCTACAGATTCATCTATGCTAATTTTAATTCTCGCACTAAGATCACGAGGTATTTGCCAAATGGATAACCTCAAAGCTTTCTCTTTTGAAGCTGCTACAATGGTGTTCGCAACGCTAACTTTTTCCTGCAACCTGCCAACGAGTTGCAATGCCAGTAATGTTGCTCCCACCATCATGCTTGAAGCAGGATTTGAAGATCTTGAGGTCTTCCTCATCAAAACCCTATTCATCGTAATGAAAGTCATCGCTCAAAAAGTTCAGGAACCGTCTATTGAGTTTAGTCTGAGTTGCAAGAAGGTCAAAACTACTGCCATCACAGAACCTACCAAGACGACTGTTCCCAATGCTGCTAAATGAATGGAAGTTATGATCATTGAAGACCTGACTGAGGGGTTAGTTATCCCGCCAACATTGTTTGAAATCAGATCAAGTTTGAGTACTGCACCGTTAACCCGAACCCAAAGGAGAAATAGTAACAAGAAGGTAAGGAGGGCTACTAATGCCCAGACGCCTAAGGAGATACCTTTTGATGAGGATCCTCACCAGAATGAGTCAATATTACCGGAGACCTATCCACTTCTGCAAGGGTAGGTTTCATCCCTTAATGGATACCAATGGGTATGAAAGTATCCAAAAGATTGCTGCAACTTCACCTTCACTTCATGAACATGATGAGGAGAGGAAGGCGACTACTCCTATCACCCGAGTCAGCTTAGCTTTTCAGAGACTAGCTATTAAAGAAGGTTGTTCAGTTATTGAGTTACTCAAATGAGTGGGACATGCAGTATACCCTCGCATGAAGAAAGAAATTTTAAGGGATGTCAGAACTGCCAGACGATCTAAGAAATCAATTGAAGCTTTTTCTGTTCGCATTCCTGTTTGGTTCCATTTGGGGAGCGAAGTTGATACCACTATTGTTACTACCGATCCTACCGTCACTAGACCTGTAGGCCATCGACCAGTTAAGTCACGTCTGGGTCCAATAATTCTACCAATCACCCACTATAATGATTTTTCTAAAATTCTAAAGAAAAAGATGAAGAGATTGCCCAGTATTGTATCTAGTCTGCAACATGGGGAACATACCATTCCTTGACATGCTGATGTTGCTGCTGAGACACTCTGTCTCAAGACATCACCATTAAAGAAAAAGGTCTGGATACCCAAGGTTGTT
>NW_018253768.1:0-2995 GCF_001263595.1 Phalaenopsis equestris | reverse complement strand
TTAGTGGACTATATTTTGAGGTGGAGAAGCCTTAGCATGAAATGTGAACCACAACTGCAGGAACATCATGTGATTGAGATCTTACTCATTAAATCCTTCGAGAAACTACTCAACAAAGCCAACAGTCTTTAAGAAGAAATCAAACATATGGATTCTCATGAGAAATCTAAGGCAACCAGAGTATTTGAAAAGAAGTAAGGAACAACGGAAACTATTGATAAAGGAAAACAACCAATGAAGATACATGCAGAAAATCCTCATCAATCGTCATCACAACAGGCTTAAGGACAGACACAACAATACGACCAGTCTAGCCAGCGACCACCTCAGGGAGGATCATACCCAGTGGAGAATGAAAGAATATCTTTGGCATAATGACATACAGTGGTGTATTCCTTCAAAGATGAAGTCGTACCCAAAATGTTCAGAAGTCTGATGAAGAAGCCTGAGTTCAGACTACCAGATCCAAAGAAACCCGAAGAAGTCGACAAAAAAGATCAACCAAATTATTGCCCTTATCAAAAATTGCTTGGACACACTATAGAGGAATGTTTTCTCTTCAAGGATTGGCACGAGAAAAGTCTTAAAGAAGGGAATATATTGATCCTAAAAGAATATTTGAAAGAATCTAAATTGAACGCTCTAAAATTTTCAAAGCATTTGAATTTTTATTAATGAGTTATGAGGTGAAGATCCCCAAAGGCAAAGGAGTAACTTTAGATTTTGATGTCTTAATCAAAATTTAAAATTAACAAAGGGAATATCGGTAATATGATCCTAAAAACACGTTTGGATGATTGAAATACAATAGGATTAAAAGGTAGGAACTCACTTACCATCTTTTCTATAAAAAGAACAAAATTATAACTTCCTTAATTATCATGACTTGAAAGTAAATCAAAAGTAAACGATTCTCAAGTGATGGGCTCGAGTTATGAAGATATTATTTCATTAATTTTAAACACATAACTGATGACAATGTGATCTTTCACTAAGAATGTATGTCATTTAAATCAAAATTTTTCCAATTTACCTTTTCACCTATTATGATTGTTCAGGGCTTGGTAGTGACCAAGGCTTGACATTTGAACTCATTTGATTGGATTTTGAAGATAATATGATTGATGATTAACACCTTTCTACACTAAAATCCTGCTTTTTAAATTTGGGAATCAAAACCTTTACTTTCTCAAATCTACCTTAGTGGTACCCACCCACATAACTCTTAAATGAAATCTCATTTAATTAATTGAGTGTCACAGACTTGGAATAAATAAAACAATAAAACAAAATAAAACATCAAGTTTCCTTGAGCAATGGGATAACATTAGCTTAACCTTAGATGATTAATAAAATGATATGATAAGTTCAAAATGAACTCAAAATGTTTCAAGGAATCTTCAAAGTGGTTTAGGGTCATGCTCCGAGCACTTTGAAATCTCTTGAAAGTCTTGAAGGGCAAATGGAACTTGCTATATCTTATTCCAAAATCATCCACTAAGATTTTTTGAGCTAAAAGAAGTCATAACTTAGGGTTTAGTAGCTATACCTTAATCTATTTCTAGAATTTAAGATCCTTGCAAAACTATATACACGTTGCCAAAGCTAACCTTTCAGGTGGAGGAGCGAGAAGAATCGAGAGGTACGCTTTTCAGCTATTGCATTTACTTTCTCGTACCTCTTATTTCTTGCTTGCGTGCTCAAAGTGACCATGCATGTCAAAACTAAAACTAAAATTAAACAAGATAAAATTCTCCGCCATAACATTCAAAATATAAGACAACTCAAAATTTAATCAGAAACACAATAAATAAAAATTACAACTAAATTAAACCGTCTCTATCCGATGATCAGGAATCCCTCAGAGGAGGTAACCAATAGTTGCTAAAAAGATTTCCCACAGTCTAAATGAAAGTACAAAAGTCATTAAGTTGGGTTTATTAAATTCATTTGGACTATGTGAATCCAAAGGAAAGTAGTAGTGCCGGAACGAGAGAACCGTGGGATCCTAACAGGCATAACTCTAATGAACTTTAGCATTCCCCATAATATTTAAATAACCATGATCTTAGGAAACATTTGATTTAAAATCAAGACTTGACACATTAAAAAACTTGAACTTGCTACAATAAGGAGCTTGGAGCTAGCATCGTGGGCAGCACGACCATTATCAACAGCAAGACAATCTACAACACCAAATCCCTCTTTAGAAATTAAACAACAAGACATAATGATTTCAAGGTTGTCCGCCTAGTGCGACATAAATCCTCAACTTTTCTTTAGACTTTTATATGGCTCTGCTATACAATATATGCCCTGACCTGTTTAAGGATTCTGAGATTGTCGTTTGCCATGACCTAAATCCTCGCCTCTTTCAGGCTATTTGTGTGATCGTCTCACATGAATGTAATCCATAACTAATAAAATTTTCAGTATGAAAAACTTAAACATTTGTCCTCTAAATTCAAATCAAATAGTTGGATAGCTTAGGAAATCACTGAGGTTCTCCTCAGGATCTGTGATATCCCCTAGTTCTTTTTCCTTTGGATTCCAAAATAAATGTTCCAAGTTTGAGTCATTCCCCATTTTACACCTCTTTGCCCGATCTCGTTGAAAATCCCTATCTTATGAGATTCTTGAAGACAATATCCCATCTTTTTTATTGAGAGTTTTCTTAGGTGACTTCGGTTACCTATGATGTAATTAACTATAAGGGCATGCCTTTATAAGAAACTTTCAAGTACCCAACTTAATATAAAACCCTATTTAATTTTTTGTATTAAATAGGGGAAATTGTCGGCCAACATAAAAATGGTTTCGCAGACTAAACGGTTTTCATATGTTTCTTAGTTTATTTAATAGAGCCTCACTCTCAAGTCTTGAGTTTATCTATTGGGATAGATACATAGCTTAAGGTGTAGTGCTTTCCTCTAAACTTTGAAAGATATGGGATTAGTTTGCTTTCATAGCTTTCTAAACTTATGTATATATATAT
>NW_018253767.1:70522-82438 GCF_001263595.1 Phalaenopsis equestris | reverse complement strand
TGTGTAGTTTAGGTTCTGAAGGATTAGTGCCACACGATTATGAATTAGAAAGAATTGTTAAGAATTTTAGAAAAAGCAAAAAAAATAAAAAATTTTGAAAAATCTAAAAAATTACAGAAATGACAAATCAAAATAATCAAAATATTGCAATTCATCAAGAATTTAGACCATTAAGAGATTATGCTAACCCCGTGCTAGATGAACTTTATTGTAGTATTAAAAAACCTACTATAGTGGCTAATTCATTTGAGCTTAAACCTGTTATTATCCAAATGGTATCAAATAGTCAGTTTGGGGGATCACCAACTGAAGATCCAAATTTGTATTTAAATACGATAGTGTATCAGATGACACCATAAGACTTAGGTTGTTTCTTTTCTCACTGAGGGATAAAGATAAGACATGGTTGCATTCTTTAGCACTTGGATCTATCAGAACTTGGGAGATTTAGCAGAAAAATTCCTTGCTAAATATTTTCCACCATAAAAAACTAAGAAGCTTAGAAATGATATTACATCTTTTAATCAATTTGAAGGAGAATATATTTATGAAGCATGAGAAAGATTTAAAAAACTCTTAAGAAAGTATCCACACCATGCTATACCAGATTGGTTAATAATTCAAACTTTTTATAATGGATTAGTTGAGTCTCTTAGATCTATTATCAATGCCACCGTTGGAAGTTCATTGATGTCAAAACCATTTAATGACGCTTATGGTTTAATTGAAGAGATGACTACCAATAATTTTCAATTACCTTATGAGATGGTAAATCTTAAGAAAGTAGCAAATATTCAATGTTAGCAAATAAATTTGTTGTAATTTCAAGAAAGTTAGACCAATTTGGAATGAATTTTTCTAATTTGGAATGAATTTTTAATGAATTTTTCTCAACCAAATTCCATGGTTGAAGAGAATTCATTAAGCCAAATGGTAGATTCTCAAGCATCATTAAAGACTTTAAATGCCATAAATAACAAGCCAAATAACCCATATTTAAATTATTATAACCCAGGCTGGAAGAACCATCCTAATTTTAACTAGAATAATATTTCATGTGGTAAAAATAAATAATGGGGTAGCAATCGAGTAAACCCATTAGGAAGCTGGACCAACCAAGAGAATAATAATAATAGATCTACTTATCCTTCAGGTTTCAACAGTAATGCACATATTAAGGAGAAGAAATTATTTATAGAAGAAGTGGTATTTTAAATGGTAAATCAGTTACAAAGTCAAGGAACTACTACGCTACAATAAGAAATATTAAGAATCAACTTGGACAAATAACAAATTCATTAAGTAATAGATCTCAAGGAACACTTCCTAGTAATACTGAAGTATAACTGGAAGAGAGTTGGAAGGTATGCTTCAAAAATAAAGTGAAATAGAGTGAGAAGAAATTGAAGAATCAAAAGAGGATGCTTTGAAAGACTCTGAAAGTCCTATTTCTCCACTAAAAATTGATTTGGAAAAACCTCCACCTCCATTTCCTCAGAGACTTCATCAACATAAGCTGGATAAGAAATTTTTAAATTTCTTATAAATTTTCAAGAAGCTTACAATTAATATTCCATTTGCTGAAGCCTTAAAATGAATGCCAAGCTATGTGAAGTTTATGAAGGATATTATTAATAGAAAAGGAAGTTTGAAGATAATGAGACTGTTGCACTTAGTGAGGAGTGCAGTGCTATAATTCAGAAAAAGCTTCCTGAAAAGCTTAAAGATCCTAATAGCTTTACAATTCCATATTTAATAGAAGACATATTTTTTGGGAAAGCTTTATGTGACTTAAGCACAAGAATTAACCTTATGTCATTATCAATATTTAAAATATTGAGATTAGGAGAAATAACCCCTACTATTATTACTCTGTAGTTAAAAGATAGATCAATAACATACCTTAAAGGAGCAATAAACGATGTCCTAGTAAAAGTGGATCAATTTATCTTTCCTGTTGATTTCATTGTGCTAGATATGGAGGGAGATTAAGAAATACTTATCATTTTGGGGAGACCTTTCATAGAAGAGGAATAGCAATGATAGATGTACAGAAAGGAGAACTAACTATGCGCATCAATGATCAAGTAGTTACTTTTAACATTTCAAGATCAATGAAGTATCCTGCAAAAGGTAAAGATGATGAATGCTATGGAATGGTTGTTATAAGATATATGAGTGAATGCCATTTTAAAAGAAATTATGAAGAAAAATTTGAAATCAAAGATTTAGAACACGATCAAGAAGAGGAATTAGCTCAACTTGAAGATCTTTATAAGGAAAATTCAAACTATGTTCGAGAAAGTTTTTAAATTTTGGACACAACAGAAAAAGATAAATCATTTTGTCCATCAATTGAAAAACCTCTAGAACTTGAGTTGAAATTACTTCATAATCATTTAAAATATGTCTTTTTAGATGACTATCTTTTAAGATGACTACTCTACTTTACCAGTTATAATTTCCTCAAAGTTAATGTTGGAAGAAGAAGAAAGACGGACGGAAATTTTGAAAAATTTTAAGAAAGCCTTTGGATGGACAATAGCTAATATTAAAAGAATCAGACCTTCAATTTTTATGCATAAAATTCATATGGAAGAGAACTGCAAACCCAAAGCTGATCCTCAAAGGAGATTGAATATTACTATGAAAGAAGTTATTAAGAAAAAAATTCTAAAGTGGTTAGATCTTGGAATTATGTACCCTATTTCAGATAGTGCATGAATTAGTCCAATTCATTGCGTTCCTAAGAAAGGAGGAGTGACTGTGACTTTAAATGAACATAATAAACTAATACCTACTATACAAGTCACAGGTTGGTGAATATGCATTTATTATAGAAAACTAAATCTCACTACTAGAAAATATCATTTTCCACTACCCTTTTAGATCAAATGCTGGATAGACTAGATGGGCAAAAAATACTTTTGTTTTCTGGATGGATATAATGGTTATCACCAAATTCAAATAACTCCTGAGGATGAAGAGAAAATAAGGTTTACCAGTCTGTATGGTACATTTGCTTTTAGAAGAATGCCCTTTGGTTTATGTAATGCCCCTGCTACATTTCAAAGATGTATGATGGCTATACTTTGTGATTTAATTGAAAAAGGGATTGAAGTCTTTATTGATGATTTTTCAGCATTTGGAACTTCATTTAACTTATGTTTAGAACATTTATCAAAAGTTTTTAAGCACTGTGAAGATACAAATTTAGTCCTTAATTGAGAAAAAACTTAATTTGTAGTAGAAGGAGAAATGGTATTGGGACATTAGATATAAAAAAATGGTATGGAAGTAGATCCTGCTAAAATTCAAGTGATCACTAATTTACCTTATCCAACCAATGTAAGGGAAGTTTGGAGTTTTCTAGGACACGTTGGATTCAACTGGCGAAATATTAAAGTCTTTTCAAAAATTGCTAAGCCTTTATGTCATTTACTGGAGAAAGATGCAATTTTCAATTTTAATGAAGAGTGCCTAAAAACTTTTGAGTTATTAAAACAAAAAGTAGTCACTGCACCAATTATAGTTTCACCAGATTGGGGAAAACCTTTTGAACTGATGTGTGATACTAGTGATTATTCCTAGTGATTATACTATTAGAGCTGTTTTAGGACAAAGTTATGATAAAATGTTCAAAGTAATTTAATCTGCTAGTAAAACACTTAATGAAACCCAAATTAATGATACAATAACTGAAAAAGAGTTATTAGCAATAGTATATGCTTTTGATAAATTTAGATCATATTTAATTTAAAACTGATGTGTAGTGCATAATTATCATTTTGCTATTAAATATTTATTAAAGAAGAAGGATGCTAAACTAAGACTTATTAGACGGGTTCTTCTTTTGCAATAGTTTGATTTTACAATAGTAGATTGGAAGGGAACTGAAAATCAAATTGCTAATCATTTATCCAGACTTGAATCAGAAAAACCACTCTGTTTTGAAAAAGAAATTAATGACCATTTTCCTGATGAAAGACTGTTCAACCTTAATGAGTGGAGTGTTCCGTGGTATGTCGACATTGTGAAATTTCTTGTTAGTGATAATATACTTTATGGATTGACATACCAATAGAAGAAGAAATTTATATCTGAAGCTAAGACTTATTTTCGGGATGACCAATTTTTATATAAACAAGGGAAGGATCTTATTATTCGAAGTTGTGTGCCTTTAAAAGAAACTTATGAAATTATCTAAATGTGTCATTATTCTGATTTTGGGGGACATTTTGGTGTTGATAAAACAACATAAAAAATTTTACAATCTAGATTTTATTGGCCTACTATCGTTAGAGATGTTAATGCTTATAACAAAACTTATGATAAATGTCAATGTGTAGGCAATATTTCTAGAAGAAATGAGATGCCCCTCAACTATATGTTGAAAGCTTAAATATTTGATGTTTGGGGATTAGATTTTATGGGACCATTTATACCATATTTTGAAAATTTATATATATTGTTAGCGGTGGACTATGTATCCAAATGGATGAAAGCTATAACTCTACCTCGATGTGATGTTCAAAGTATTGCAAAATTTTTAAGAATGAATATTTTGTGTAGATTTAGGATGCCGAGAATGATCATAACTTATAGGGAAGTCAGTTTAGAAATGTCATAATGGAGAAATTGTTAAAGTAATATTATATAAACCATAGAATTGCTACTGCATATCATCCTCAGACAAGTGGTTTAGTTGAATTATCAAATTGTGAAATTAAAAGAATTATGTAATAATCTGTGAATCAAACAAAAATGGATTGGTCAGTCAAACTTTACTATGCTTTGTGGGATTATAGGACTACATACAAAACTCTTATAAGAATTTCCCCATATAGGCGAATATTTGGCAAATCTTGTCATTTACTAGTTAAACTTGAGCATAAAGCATATTGGGCGATTAAGGAGTTCAAATATGGATGTGCTGACCTCAAAATTAGTTGAGGTCTAGTGTTTCTCTTTAGTAGCCTAAGGTCTAGCCATAGGTCCTGCTGACTATTCCTAGAAAACTAGAAAAGTAACCCTCACTATTATAAATTCTAAACTCCTCTTTACTCAACTTGAAGTTCTACATATAGGTCATAACCTCTAGCACTTAGTAGGTGGGGTCACTATGGGGGAACTTAAGAAGAGTTCTTATAGGACTGTTGGACCTTAGGGTTGGCGCTAGGTATTAGTGTAGAGCAAAGGCACTCACCAGCAATCACCTCACTCACAATCACTCACAAATGCAAACCCAAAATTTTCTTGATTCTAATCCCTTAATCTTTTGGGATACTCATGTAGATGGTCTCATAAACCCACTGGCCCTAGGCTAGGGTTTAGCTAAGACCAGTACATAGAGGACACAAAATGGGGTTTCCATTGGTCCATGGCTTGATTATGGTGGTTGGCACCTCAACTCTACCAAAATGCCCAACTTAGCCTTTTGTCCCTAAACTCCCCCAAATTACCTAGATACCCTTGGGACACTAAATTTGGCCAAAATTCCCAAATTTACCCAAAATTATCAAATTTATTCAAAAATCCTTTCAAACCTTTTAAAAACACCCAAATTACTCTAAATTTGGCCAAAATTCCCAAATTTACCCAAAATTCTCAAATTTATTCAAAAGTCCTTTCAAACCTTTTAAAAACACCGAAATTACTCTAAATCACAAAAAAATTCCAAATTACCAAAATACCCCTCCTTAGCCCAAAATTCAAAAAATTCCAAAAATTCCCAAAAATTCCCAAAATACTCAAAATATTCCCAATTTCACTTTTCTCAACTACCACATGACCCAATTTGGCCATTTTGACCATTTTGACCAAAACCCTAAAATTGCCTTTAGAGGCCCACTCTCCCCAAATCTACTTCAAATGTCCATCAAATTGGTCCCCATTTCCCCCAATTTCAATCCTAAACTCAAATTAACCTTTCATATGACCAATCTAAACCAAATAAGAGCTCAATTGGCTAATGCATTGAGCCTAATTTTGATCCAAATCAAAAGCCCCAATTTTGGCCACATGACCTTATGTCACCTAATTAAACTCATAGCCCACTCAATTTGCCATAATTTATGTTGAAAAATCTTCAAAACATTTCCATACATCAAACTTGACCTTTAATTGGTCTTGGTGAAGCCTAAATTTCATTTAATTTTGACTTAAGTCCAAAAGCCCCAAATTGGCTATGCCTCCAAATTTCACAATATTGATTGCCTTGACCCCAAAATTGGCACCCAATTTATGTTGAAAACTCTTTATGATGTTCTTATTGACAATTTTCAATGGTCAATTTGGACTTAACCTAAGGCAAGCCCAATCTAGACCCAAGTCTAGCCCAACATGCCCAAAAAGACCAAATCTCTAAAATCCTTCAAATTGATCCTCCAATTGAACTCAAAATCACTTCAAACCCTCACCAAAAATTTTCCTTACAATCATATATATCAAATGCACCATTCAATTGTGCTTGAAATCATGGATAGCCTAACCCAAACCCAACCCTTGACCATGTGAAATTCAATGAACCCATGAACAAATTCGCCTAACCCAAACCCAACCCTTGACCATGTGAAATTTAATGAACCCATGAACAAATTCGACCAAATTAAACTCAACATGACCAAATTAACTCCACCACACCCAATCCTAGGACCCCTAGGACTGAGCCATGACCACCTGACCCAAGCTAAATGAGCTATGGACCAAGAGTACCCCAAATTAAGGGATTTATTGCCTTAATTGCCCAAACAAATTATATCCTTGCCAAAGCCTCCCACCAACTAAAGTTATTTGCTTTGACAGATTCCCCTGAGGTTCCTGAACTCCTAGCCACCTCCCCCTGCCATGGCCGGTCGGCGTAATCACCAGAGAAGCTAAAACTGAGGGCCACCACCTCTTAAACTTCACCCAATTCAAACTTAGAGGCCAGCTCACCCAATTTAAATGTTAGAGCCCCGCTGCCCTCCACCTAAGGATAACATTGCACCCAAACATTGGTCATGACAGCCAGCCTAAACCAATTTTTATAAAAGCTCCCCTCCATGAACATGGAGGTGTGCTAAAAAATTTCTCAAAGAGACCCCTCCAAATTGCTCACAGAGCCTCTTAAAAACCTCCTCAGTGCAACCTAACCACTTGCCCTAATTCCTCTTGTCGGAGCTCAATTTTTGAGCTCAAAACCTTGCGGGAGATATGACATAACTCCTTGCATCTCCACAGTGCACGAAAATCAAATTAACTTCACCCACACCATCACCACAATGAGAGGAGAAGAAGCCCCATCCAAGCCCCCTCCCATAGAGCCTCTATACTAGACTTTGATCAACACCCAAATCCATGCTTGGTCGAATTCATACATAAACCTTACACCACTGCCAAAGGCTCAATCCCTAGCCTCCTTGGACCTCAACAAACGTGCAAACGTCAACAAACGTGCCGAGCACCTCTGATTGAAGCTTCCCTTATCAGAGCAAAGGTATTGAACTCCTCCTTTTTCCGAGCCTATTTAACTCTCTATTTATACTCTCCATTTATTTTAAGTTATTTTAAGTTGATTTCATGGCATCTTAACCATATAAATATGTTCCTCTAGTCTAGAAGAGCATTTTAAAAAAAAATCATTCAATTTGGTTGAGAAATGAGGGAGATATCGAGCCTTAAAGATGGACAGTTCTCGGGCTATGCCATCGAGGATGATAACAGGGAGTCGTTCAATTGAATGTGTATTGGATGGACAATCAAGATGAAGCCAGACAACGCTTCAGTACGTGAACCGCTAGCCACATGGCATGCCAGGGTGGAAAGCATAGCAAATTGGAGCACGTCGCGTCGTCGTTCAGAGTTGGCTAGGATGATGTGGCGTCGTCTGTTTAAGTAGATAAATAGGGAATTAAATAAATAAAAAAAGATCCCTAAACTTTGAAAATCCATATCATGGTGTAGAAAAATCACAAAAATAAAATAAAAATACCCTCTTGCTCAGTGAACATAGGAAAACTATATGAACATAATTTAAAGTACATTTGATGTGTATTTCATTTTTAATAAATAAATTAGGGTTAGGAATCTTTTAACTCTCCATTCATGTAAGCATTTTACCATGGCTTGCAATTTTAACATGTTGTAGCCTCTCATAAGAGGAACATTATCTGATTTTTCCAAAGTCAGGGGAGACCTCTAGACAGAGATCCATATTTTTCAAGCTTATGTCTATTATTTACATAAATTAATCATAATAATTAGCATGTTGCTTAAAAAAATTCAAGAAAATTTTGGTAGGTCTACTATGACCAGAGAACTATTTGAAAAATCTTTCATGAGCCAAGTCATTTAAAATGCACCTAATCTTCACAAACCCTAAAACACAAAGGTAATTAAGTTTAGAAAATAAAAACATCAAAATGACTTGATTTTTGATCTCCACTATTGTTTAAGACTTAGAGAACTCCCCATAAAAACTCAAAATATTTTGAACTCATTTGATAACTCAAATTGATTTTCTAAGTTAAATGACATTTTTGACACTAAAATTATTTTTAATAATCAAAATACAACTTAAAAAATTATGAAATGTGGTTTTTGGAGTTCTTTGTGACTAGAAGAATTTTTTTTTTTAAATGGTGTTTAAAAAAAACTTCATTTTGAGCCAATTTTTAATTATTTAAAATAATTAAAAAAATGATAAAAAAATAAAAAATTCATAAAATTCATGGAAATGTTCTAAAATGTTTTCTAAGGATTTACGAATAATTTGAATATTTTTTTCCTTACTTTCTAAATGAAGATATTGAATTTTAAAGCTTAAAATAATTTTTTAAAGGCTAAAAAATGGATTTTCACCAAAATAACTCCAATAAATCAAAGAAAAATTAGAAAAATGTAAAGCTTACTTCTCTAGGTTCTCTGACCTCAAGGAGATTTTTCAAAAACATAAAACTTAATTTTCATTTCTTAAAATATTTTATAATTAATAAATACTCGAGAATTAAAATAATTATTAAAATTCAAATATAATTTGATAAATCATGAAATTTGGCCCCAATGCTTCCCTATTCTAATTCTACCTCCAGTAAAAATTTTAAGGAATTTGGCTTTGTCTTGGTCAAGTTATGGAATTTTCTTTGAAAAATCTAATTTTTTCATTAAAATAAATATGTAAATTAAATTAAATTTTGAAAAATCACATTTTCTCCTCACATGTCTTAATTGACCCATGAGTGAGGTAAGATAAAAATTTTAAAGTCATTTGGATTAAGTTTGATAAATTATGAAGTAATGGAGCCTTAGGGGCAAAAATGTAATTGTAGAAATTTAGCCTTAATTAACATTTAGGCTTAATTCCAGAAAGGGAAAAGAGTAACCTCTGATTTTAACTAACTCATTGGGATGATTGAAACCAAAAGGAGATTAATTGACAGAAATCAATCTCATTGTTTCCTAATTAAAAATAAAAATTGTAATTTCCTAAAATTATTAAAATTTGGAAGTTCATTAAATTAAATAACAGTTCATTAAATTAAATAACCTTAGACTTAGGGGTATGACTTTGGAAGTTAATAACTCACTAATTTAATAATCTTGTTTGAGGTTCAAATGATTTTTAAAAGTTTTAAAACTGAATTGTCATCGCTTAAAATTTTAATCTCTTACAAAAATAACTAAGACATCCACCAAAATCTTAAGGGCTTAGTAGTGACCCAAGCTAAATCAAATCTAGTTAAATAAGGATTAGAAAAGTGAACATAACTATAAATTGAACATTTTTAAAACACTACAAGCCCAAATTAAAAAGTTGGCAGAGTGCTTGATAACATTAACTTGCCCCTTTTAAGGGTCTTCACCCACATAATTTACAAATTAAATCACAAATGATAATTACAGTACTCTTAGGGATAATTGAAACATCAATGTTCACCGAGCATTAAAGGTATTTATAGGATGTATTATTAAGCAACATAATATGTATAAATGAGCTCAAGACATTTCATCAGGTGGTAAGAGGGAGGCATGGATCTGTTTCTTTCTCCTTTCCTGTTGGATATCTCAGAGGTCTACTAAACTTAATGTGTTTTATTTAACAAAATGATCCTTAAATCAAATAAGGACTCAACAAGATATGATATAAGGTTGGGTAAGTCACCAAAACCTTATTTTCTTGCCTCATATAAATTGTTCTCACATGCATTTTGAGTTTCAGGTGGTGGAACGAGAATACTTGCCAGAGAATACTTGCCAGTTATGTTGCCAGTTATGTTTTTACAGTTTACAGTGTCGTCTTTCTTGTACTTTCATCCTGTACTTTTTATGTAAACCCAAACTTACATGCTAAACAACGATGCCACCCTGCATGAAAACTAAAATTGTCAGGATAGCCACAAAATCAAAACATAAACAAAAATTAAAATCAATCAAGATAAAATTCACCACCACAAAATCCAAAATATAAGACAACTCAAAATTTAATTACAAACATCACACAAAATCATAACTGCAACTAGATTAAGACATCTCTATCGGATGATCGGGAATCTCTCAGAGGAGGTAACCTACGATTTCTGATGAGGCTTCCTATGGTCGAAATGAAATTATGGAACTCATTACGTTGAGTTTAGTAAATTCATTTGGACTCAGTGAATATAATAGAAAATAGTGATGTCGGAACGAGGAAACCGTGGGATCCTAACCGGTGTCGCTCTAATCAAATTTAACATCCCACATAAGTTTTAAAGAACTTCAACCATAGGGTCGTCTGATTCGACATCATACTTGACACCCTAGAAAACTTGAACTCCCCATGACGACGAGCTTAGAGCTAGCATGGTAGCACGACCATCTTCAACAGCAAAACCTGTCTTCCCCAGCTAAACCACAGCTAAACCAGCTAAACCAATTTTCTTCCTTAGAATTAAATAACAAGCCATAGGATTTTGAGGTTGTCTACCTAGTGCAACATAAATCCTCAACTCATCTTTAGCCTTTCTACAACCATGTTGTATAACATAAGCCCTAACTTGTTATAAGATTCTGAGGTTGTTGTTCCTCGCGACTTAAAACCTCACATCTTTCAGGCAGTTTGTGAGATCGTTTCGCACGAATATAACCCCTAATTAAAAAAAATTAGTAGGATGAAACACATAAATATTTCTCCTCAAAACTGAAGCCAAACCATAGGGTAGACTGGAAATTCACCGAGGTTCTCCTCCGGATCCAAGACATCCCCTAGTTCTTCCTCCTTTCGACTCTACAACAAAATGTTCCAAATTTGAACCATCCTTCTTTCACACCTCTTTGTTTGATCTCGTTGAAAAGTCATATCCATTTGACCTCCTTGAAGATAATATTTCTTGATTTTATCGAGAGTTTTCTTAGATGACTACGGTCATTTAGGATGTAATTACCTATAGGGGCTTGCCCTTATAGAAAGCTTTTCCGAACCCAGCTTAATATAAACCCTGTTTAATTCTTCATATTAAATAGGGGACATTTTTAGGAAATAAAATAGTTTCGCAGACCAAACGGACGTCATACATTTCTCAATTTATTTTATCGAGTCTCATCCTCAAGTCTTGTGTTTATCCTTTGGGATAGATACATGGTTTTAGATATAGCGCTCTTTCATTTAAAATATGAAAAATATGGGGTTAGTTTGATCTCACATTTTTCTAAACATTAAAATTTCCTTCCGAAGTGGGCAACTAGATTTTGATTCTTGTGACCGACAACTTCTTACGAGCAACTCCCCAAACAAAAATAGTGCCGACAGCTTCTGGCGACTCCGTTGGAGATAATTTTCTCTTTCCATTTAAATCAGGAAAGTACTATCTTCATATATTGGTAATGTGTCCATGTCTCTCTTGAACCAAATTACCCTTCTTCCAATGGCATACTTTACTCATTTCTGTCTTGGGAAAGTAT
>NW_018253767.1:57805-70474 GCF_001263595.1 Phalaenopsis equestris | reverse complement strand
GGTTCAGGAGGCCATTAAGGACTCTTTAAATCTTCATGTGGGGTCGGACCCCAATAAGTGTGTTGGTGGACTAGTTCCACCTGGGCATTGTATGCTGTTAAATGGGTCCCGCACTGGGTCCTAAATACTTCACATCTCCCTTCAAAATCTAATTTGCTAGTTTGCAAATTAAATCAAATTGTGTTGTTCTACGAGCACTTTAAAATTTTCTTATATTAATTAAATTTTTCTACTTTTAAATTACCTTTTTACTAAGAATTTTAAAATTCACACAAACTAAAATTTCTCCAGTCTACAGACCAACCTCTGTTAATTTTTGGTGCTTGCACTAAAGATTATATGATTTTGGCCATATAGCTAACCCCAAAACTTTCTGTTTTAAAGTTGTTGCTATGGCCTACCAAACACTGACTTTTTCCTGCAACATACCGACAAGCCATGTGGCCCGCAACGTTGCTCCCCCCATTAAGTTTGAAGCCAGATTTGATGACCTCAAGGTTATCCTTGTGAGGCTCCGTTCGTTGTGATGAAAGTCACCGCTCCATAATTTCAGCAGTCGTCTACTGAGTTTGACCTGAACTATCTTCAGGACTTCCCTTCTTATAAGAAAGCTAAGACTACTGCCGCCGTGGAACCTACCAAGCCAGTTGTCCTCACTGCTGCAATGTAGAAAGAAGTAATGATCATTGAAGATCCGATTTAGGGATTAGCTATCCCGCCATCAGCGTTCAAAATTGAATCGAGTTCAAAAACTGCACCACTAACCTGAACTCAAAGGAGAAACCATAACAAGAGAGTTAGGAGGGCCACTAAAGCTCAGGCTCCTAAGGAAGTACCTACTAATGAATAGCCTCACTAAGAAGAGTTAGAATTACTGATAGTATATCCACTTCGGCAGAGAAGTAGATTCCATCCTTTGATGGATACCAACGGGTATGAATATATCCAAAAGATTTTCGTTGCATTACCATCACTTCATGGACAGGGTGTGGAGAGAAAGAAATCTACTCCTATCACCCGAGTCAGTTTTATTTTTCAAAGGCTACCCGCCAAAGAAGGCTGTTAAGTCAGTGACCTAATTAAACGAGTGGGACATGCAATATCCTCTTACATGAAGAAGGAAATTTTAAATGATGTCAGATCCACCGAACAACCTCAGAAGTTAACTGAGGTAGCTCCTACTCGTATTCTTATGTGGTTTCGCTTGGTGAGCAGAGTTGATACCACCATAGTCACCACCGAGTCTGTCATCACTAGGACCGAGCATACACCACAAAGACTGGGTCCAAGAATTTTACCGAGCACACATACCGAGCACACACCCCGAGCACACACCACAAAGACATCCCTAAAATTTCAAAGGAAAAGACAAAGAGATTACCCGATACTGTAGCTGGTTTGCACCATGGGGAGCATACTCTTCCTCAACATACCGATGTTTTTGCAAGGACACTCCGTTCTGAGACATCATTGTCAAAGAGAAAGGTATGGATACCCAAGGTCCCAGTACCAATACAGTCCAATAAGCCCGTAGAGCAAGATCATGGAATGAAGTCAGGGTCTGAATTATCTGACATTGTTGCAACGATTGGCAGTGAAATGGAAGAAGAAGAGGAGGAGGTTCGGCAGGGTCCTCCAGATCTTAGAAAAGTCAAAGAATTAATGATTGAAGGAAAAGTAGAAAAGCTCAGGGCTGAGATTTCTGAGTTGGCTCAAGAACACAAAGTTTTCATCGACAACAATGATAAAGATTTTGACTATAATGATTACCTCAAAGAGGATTTCATGGATACCTGATTTTGACTATAATGATTACCTCAAAGAGGATTTCATGGATGTCCATGTCATTAAAATCAGAGTGGCTACATTTGCATGCGAGGCTCAATCTCTCGTTGAAGAGAGCACCATAGATGAGCTGCGAAGGGCTATTCTTTTATAGGATGAGCAAGTCAGTCAATTGGAGAAAAGGATAGAAGAGATGGCCACAGCCATGACCGCCATGACCACCATTCAAGGACAATCACAAGCATCGTAACTAGCATCTCCAGATGTCAACCAAATAAGGATAATACACATTACAGATGAAAGAAGAGAAGTTTCCTAGAAAAATAGAGATGAGCAACAAAAAGAAGGATTCTCTATCGGGTACCATGCCAGATAAAGAATTTAAGCAAATGGTCTAACAAGTTCGGGAGGCCTTAACCCAATCCAAGGGTGGTGCATTAATTCTTAAGGGTAGACCTTACCCAAAAGAATTCAAAGCCATACCCTTCCCCAAGGGTTTCATGGCCCCAAATTTTAAAATATTTGATGGGACTGGAAATCCCAAAGAACATATAGCACACTTCTGAGCCAGTTGTGGCAACACAAGGAATAGCGAGGTTTTACTCTTCCAACAGTTTATCAGCAGCCTGTCAGGAATTGCCTTCGATTAGTTTGTCGATTTGCCCAATGGATCAATAAAGACATTTGTTGAGCTGGAACAATTATTTGTGAAAAGATTCATTGGTTTGCTGGGGCGCAACACCATGTCTCTGTAGGAGAGCTCATGATGGAAAAGCAAAAGTTCAATGAGACTTTGGTGGATTACATTTTGAGGTAGAGAAACCTTAGCATGAAGTGTGAACCTCAACTATAGGAACATCATGAAATTGAGACTTTACTGAGTTTTTACTCAAGAGCATTCATGGGCCAGTAGATTTCATGCTCAAGGGAGTCACCATCAAATCCTTCAAGAAGCTACTCAGTAAAGACAACAGTCTTCAAGAGGAAATCAAACATATAGATTTGCATGAGAATTCCAAGGCAACTAGAGTGTTTGAAAAGAAATTAGGAACATTAGTGACTTTCGACAAAGGAAAACAATCAATTAAGGCATATGCAGAAAGTCCTCGTCAGCCTTCATCACAGCAGGCTCAGAAACAGAATAGCCAGTCCAACCAGCAATCGCCCAAGGAGGGTCATCTCAGAATAAGAGAATATCTCTGGCAGAATGACAGAAAATGGTGTATTCATTCTAAGATGAAGCAATATCCAAAATGTTCAGAAGTGTGATGAAGAAGCTTGAGTTCAAACTACCAGAGCCAAATAAACCAGAAGAGGTTGATAAAAAGGATTAACCAAATTATTGCCCGTATCACCGGTTGCTCGGGTACACTATAGAAGAATGCTTCATCTTTAAGGATTGGCTTGAGAAAAATCTCAAAGAAGGAAATATAAAGATTCCAAAAGAATATTTAAAAGAACCTAAAAAAGGTTCCATAAATATGATTACGGCCGAGTTGATTTCTCTGATTGATCCATATGCCGGAGAAGAGGGATGGAGTACGACTTGGGAAAAACTCAAGAGGGTCCTAAATTAAATCCAAAATTCATCAAGACAATCTTCCATGTACAGTGCAAAAGATGGATGGAGTGCGGTCTGGAGCAAATTATCTAAGAAAATATTGAACCAAATCCAGAACGCGTCAAAACAAACTTTCGTTTAGAGTCTTCAGCCTGTCAAGCCCGAGAAGAAGATGTCACCACAAGAGCCGTCATTGTCAAAGCAAAGAGAAAGAAGAATGTCATCGTGAAGATTGATAGCACGGAGGGTAGGAATTGAACCAAATCCAGAACGCGTCAAAACAAACTTTCATTTAGAGACTTCAGCCTATCAAGCCCGAGAAGAAGATGTTACCACAAGAGCCGTCATTGTCAAAGCAAAGAGAAAGAAGAATGTAGTCGTGAAGATTGATAGCACGGAGGGTAGGATAGGGGATGCCTCTGCTAGATTGGTTATCTCAGATTCGGGGAAGAAAATCCTTGAACCCCTTGACTTTGTATGACTATCTTTTTGCCCCTCTAGGGTCTTATGAATATAATGATCTTGATTTCGACTACATTTTAACTATTTCTAGTGATGACGTAATCGATCATGACCAATCTAACTTTGATCTCAATTCCTAAAATGATCCTCAAATCATACTTGATTTTGACGAACTCGTTAACAATATCGAAGAAAACATCAACGATAATAGCAACGATAGCACAAAAAGTGAGGATCCAATCCTCAAGCACCACAGTACACAGCTTTCCATCAACTTAGATTTTTTTGATAAAGAAGAACCACCAAAAAAATTAATAAAGGTACCTCAAGAAGAAGAAATTACAGACGTAAACTTAAGGAGGGGGAAAATATTACCCCCAAGAATAGGTCTTACAGATAAATGAAAACAAATAACAACTCGAGAGGAACCACCTCCACCAGTAGAAGAAACACTTAACCAAGAGAAAATTGGAGGAACATACAAAGTAGATTACAATGTGTTAGCTCATCTTATGAAGTAGCTCATCTTATGAAGTTGCTTCATCTTATGAAGTTGCTGGCCCGATTAAGCATCTATGATGCTCTAATCCTATCAAAGGAGATGAGAGAGTGTCTGGTTACAACATTGTTTGACCCAGGAATTTCCTTAGCTCAGTTGGCCAAAACATCCTTAGATGAAGTTTGAATGTTAAAAGAACAGCTTGGGGTGACTTTCACAGATCAAGATTTGATGCTCGGTACCGCCGACCACAACCGACCACTCTACATCTCCATTAACATCGACATATTCGTGTTGTTCAGAGTTTTAGTAGATCCTGGAGCATCACTTAACTTGATGAGTCTACGAACATTGGCCTATTTGGACATCAAAGCTCAAGAGCTTACGGTTGATAAAATGATGCTAAGAGGATTCAACCAAAATGGAGAAAGAGCCCTTGGAACCATTACATTGTTTATGATGGTTGGAGAACCAGCAATGACCGCCAAATTTCATATCATCAATGCCAAAACCTCTTTCAACGATCTACTTGGTCGATCGTGGATTCATGAACCCAACGTTGTTCCATCGCTCCTACATCAATGCATCAAGTACTACAAAGAAGGACAAGAACATTGCATCAAAGGAGATCTACAATAGTTTTCAGTTCATGAAGTCAGCATTCATGAAGATGTTGCCTACTATACACCTCCAAAGAGAACTATCTTCTCTAGCAAAATTGCAACAAACAAAAGTAAAGATCCAGAACAAGTACAATGGCAGGGCCATTCAACTCCACTTCAGCGAGTTTCCACTACTCTCTTACAACAAGTTGGTGGAGGTTCTTTTAGTTCGTGCACCCGAGGTCGAGGTAGGGGACGTGGATGAGCGAGAACCAACTTAATTGTTGAACGGACTAGGCCAACCATCAACATCAGTGATGAAGATAGTTTTGAAGATGAAATAATGATGAAAAAATAGATGAAACCTCAATATGAGATCCTTAGAAGATACAGAGAAAAGCGAATATGAGACAATGTATGATCGGATAAACCACTATGTGAATACAATGACCCTTGCTCCGATCCTCCCTCAAAAGGTCAAGAGTTTAGAGGTCAAGTAAGTCCATAGTTCTAGTTCAAAGTTGATCAAATTTAACTGTGCTTCTACCTCCACTAATATTAAAAATTATATAAATTTGGATGAGGATCCTAATGAATTAATGAAATTGCCTTTTGACTACTTTTTGCCTTACGTACAAAAGTAAATTCAACAGGGACATTTGTTAAAACAAATGCCAAAAGATAAGTTACAACTTTTTAAAAAGTTATGGAGTGTTAAAAGTCAAGCTCCCAACTCAAAAGAGGGTCTTGGATTTGGTACAGTCGAACCGGTTGATGATTCAGAATTTTGCAGGGTTGTTACTAGTGAATTGAAAAGGGATTGCCTCGATATGGAGGATGACTCTACTGATCAGCTAATAGAAGATACTCCACAAAAATTTGAGGAGGAAATTAAATCAATGGTTGATGAGTTGAAAGAAATCAACCTCAAGACTGAAGAACAACCCTGACCTACATTTATAAGTTCTCGACTTAACGATGAAGAATCTCTACGGTTGAGAAAATTGTTAACAAAATTTAAAGATTGCTTCGCATGGAGTTATGTTGAAATGTCAGGACTGTCTTCAAAAGTTTCAGTTCATAAACTCATGGTAGATAAAAATATAAGCCCACTAAAACAAGCTCCAAGAAGAATGCGCTTGGAAATAGAACAACAAGTCATTGCCGAGGTAAGGACATTAATAGATGCTAACTTTGTAAAAGAAGAGCAATGCCCCACAGGGTTAGCCAATATTATACCTGTCAAGAAGAAAAAAAGGACAAATATGTCTTTGTGTAGACTTTAGAGATCTAAGCAAAGCATGTCCGAAAGACGAGTTTCCACTACCAATACCAGAAATGATGGTGGATATCGCTTCTACACATGAAATCTTCTCTTTCATGGGCGGATCATCGGGATACAATCAAATAAAGATGGCTCCTGAGGATGCAACACTTACAGCCTTCAAGACACCGATTGGAATTTTTTATTACACAGTGATGACGTTTTGGTTAAAGAACGCCGCAGCAACATATCAACGTGCAATGATAAAAATTTTGGACGAGCTCATTCACAATCAAGTAGAATGCTACGTGGATGATTTGGTCATTAAAAGTAAACTAAAAATAGACAATTTGTATGATTTGAGGATCGTGTTCGAACGGTTATGATGATATGACCTTAAAATGAATCCCTTAAAGTGCGCCTTTGGTGTTACCTTTAGGAAGCTTCTAGGATTCATTGTCTGTCATTAGGGAATCGAGATCAACCTAGATAAGATAAAGCTATCTTGGAAATGCCTCCTCCTAAAACCTTAAAACAACTACGTTCCTTCCAGGGAAAGTTGACATATCTGAGACGCTTTATTTCTAATCTCTTAAGTAGGTGTCAGCCCTTGTCGGCATTAATTAAAAAGGACGCAGAATTCATTTGGGAAGATAAATGCCAGTGGGCTCTTGAGGACGTTAAACAATATTTAATAACACCTCCTATTTTTATAGCCTCTATCTCAGGGAAACCTTTGATACTTTATACCATGGCCTTAGACATGGCCTTAGACAACTCTCTCAGGCCTTAGACAACTCTCTCAGGGCCCTCTTAGCCCAAATCAATGATGAGGGTAAAGAAAATGCACTCTACTACTTGAGTTGTCATCTAATACCGAAAGAAGTAAGGTATCCACCTATTGATAAGCATTGTCTGACATTAATTTTTGCCTCCCAAAAGCTTAGACATTACATGCTCTCTCATAAGATTACCCTAGTTTCAAAAGTTAACCTATTGCAATATTTAATGACCCGACCAACACTCTTCGGAAGTCTAGCAAGATGGTCGATGATCTTATTGCAATTTGATATAACTTTTGTTCCCCTCCATGCTATCAAGGGACAGATTATAGAAGACTTTCTTGCTTGTTGTTCCCCTCCATGCTATCAAGGGACAAATTTTAGAAGACTTTCTTGCTTGGGGACAGATTATAGAAGACTTTCTTGCTTGACACCCACTATCAGCTGGGTCCTCTCTCAACGATGAACTACCACATGAGCAAGTGTTACAAATGGAATTCTCTAATGCGCAATGCTGGGAGATGTACTTTGACGGTGCTTCATCAGCCATAAAAGATAAAGGATCAGGCACAATCATACTAGGCAAAGAAGGAATCGTTCTGATCTTTATTACTCCAGATAAGGGTATGTTGAGGTTCTCATACCACCAAACAGAGTCGTGCACCAACAAGAAAGCAAAATATGAGCTTTAATCACCTGATTAGAGTTGGCAATCTCAATGGATATAACAAACATTGTCATCTACGGTGACTCTAAACTCATCATCCTGCAAGTTGCTGGACAATACAAAATTCTGAAAACAAGACTAGCAGAATACCATTGATATGCGATGAAGCTACTGGAGCAAATCCCCTACGTGACTTTCTACCGGATTCTTAGGGGAGATAATGCCCATGCCAATGCTCTAGCAAAACATGCTAAAGAAATGGCGTGTCCCCCGGAGGATTCCATAAAAATCTCAGTACAAGGAAGAGAAATTCTGTCCCAAATCGACCTCGACAATCTACACAAGCTTGGAAAAGAAGAAACAATGATTGTGGTTGCGGATATCAATGAAAATTGGCACAAACCATTAATAGAATATTTGCATACTGGAAAGCTATCAGAAAAAAGTCTAAAGCACATCACATTACAAAGAGGGCTATGTCGTACGCTCTAGTCGGTGATATCCTCTATAGAAGATCGTTTGAACAGATGTGGCTACGATGTTTAAGCAAAGCCAAAGCAGAGAATATTATCAAAGAAGTACATGTTAAATTATGTGGTGCTCATCATTCAGGACAAAAAATGAAAATGAAGATCAAGAGACACTGATATTACTGACCAACAATGTTGTCTGACTTCATGGATACAACCAAAAAATGTCACCAGTGCCAAGTGCATGGGGTGATCTTGCACCAACCTCCGAATGTGCTACACCCAACCGTTGTTTCGTGTCCATTCGAGTGTTGGGGAACGAACATAATAGGTTACAGTTTTTAAGGACACAGGTTTATACTTAACGCTACAGACTATTTCTCTAAATAGGCAGAGGTAGTGCCGCTACGAGAGGTTACGGTACAACACATCCTTCAGTTGTTCAAAAGACTAGTTGTCTATCATTTTGGAGTACCGCAAAGAATAATTTTTGACATTTGGGCAGCTTTTAAAAGAAAAAAGATCAATAATTTCATCAAAATACATGGGATAGATTTGATATACTCTACAATTTACTATCCTAGAGTGAACAGATTGGCTGAGGCCTTCAACAAGACATTGGTACAGATTTTAAGGAAAACATTGGATAAAAATAAAAGGAATTGGCACATCAAATTGCTAGAAGCTTTGTGGGCCTATCAGATGAGGTTCAGGATCCCCACTCATTGCACACCTTACATGCTCGTGTATGAGTTCGAGGTCGTACTACCATTAGAAGTTCAAATGCCATCTCTCAGAGTTGTTGTCACCAACCAACTTACAATGGAAGAAAGTGCAAAGCTCAGACTTGAAGAATTAGAGAGTCTTGAGAGAAAATGATTAGAAGCACAAAAACATTTGAAACTTTACCAGGCGAAGATGGTACAAGCTCATGACAAATTTTTTTGTCCAAGGACATTCAAAGTTGGTGACCTTGTCCACATGCTCAAAAGATCCATTCTCGCGTGCTGCAAGATAGGTGGAAAATTCTAGCCAAATTAGGAGGGACAATTTGTCATAGAAAAGGTCTACGTAGGAGGAGCCTACAATCTAGTAGATTTCTGTGGTGAAAGACTCAATGTGCCAATTGGCCAAATGAAAATATGTTGAGATTTTCATACCTATTTCATACTATTTTTTATGATATTACACTTTAAAGAAAGTTAATTTTAATGTTTTGTTGCAAGAATGATGAATTATGGTCAATGGAGCAAAAATATGCAAAAAGGAGCGAATTTGGAGCGAAAAGGACCAAAATGTGGAGATTTGAACTAAGGGCGCCGACAGCTCCATCGACGCCGCCGACGGCGAGTATTTCCCGAGACTACAAGGCGAAATTCTCCAGAATTTTGAGCTCGGCGGTTATGCCTACTCAAGCTTTGGATAAGGCCAAATTTTGAAGGGATGCTTAGGCAACTCTTGGGAAACCTCATCCACAACTTTAAAAGATTATTTTGGCCAAAAATTGATAGAAAATAAAGGGTTTTGGAAGAGATTCTAGAGTTCCTGGAGGTTAGAAATGTTCCAATGGTGTGAAAACGATGTGAGAAATTCTTTGAGAGATTGTAAAATTGGAGGGAAAGTGAGAGATTTCTTCCTCCCTGCTACTTCAAAGAACAATTCTGTATGTTGTAAAGAAAGGAAGAGATTCAGAGGAACTTTGAGGAGTGTTCTTAGACTGAAATTAGAGACAAATTATTTACTTGTTGTAGTTTGTATGACTTTGATTTTATATATGAATTCCGAGTTTTGTTGTGTTTTCCCCATAAGATTTGAGTAGTTTTCTCTATCTTTCTCCTTGTCTCGAAAATTGTGAAATGGTAATTTGAATTGGTGAAGCCATGAAAATGTTTAAGAAATTGTGATGCCTATTTGTTTTATCCTCAGGCGCGTATTTCAATCTGGCCAATTGATTTGTTAAAATATTTTGAGTTTTACAATTAAAGTGAGGATTTACAATTATTACTTGTGTTGATAAGTGTGACTTTACAATTTTTGAATATTTATTACGTCCATATTTATCTTATATTTTAAGCATATAAAAAGTCACTGTCAAAGTTTTTGGCACCGTTGCCGGGGAGTGATTGAGTGAGGGAGTCAAATCACGATTAGAGTAACGGACAAATTAGGATTATTAGAAAATTTTTACTTGAATTACCAGCATAGCCGCAGATTCAGTAAACAAGCGTAGGATTAGACAATGTTCTTTATTATTGAACCAAAGGGTAAAGAATAGGTATGCTCCTATTTGGCACAATATAATTTGAACCAATTCACTTTATCCATTCACTATAATTTCTTGACAAGGAGGAGGATGCTTTCTTATATATTGAATATCACATTTAAACCCTCATTAATATCATTAGGTATTTATTAGTTATTAAAATTTATATATTTATTTCAATTGTTTATTAGTGACAGATAAGCAAATTGAACTTCGTTGTTGCGATTATACTGTTGCTTTTCTAAAATCTTAGTTCACAGTTCTAAACCACTCCCTGTGGGATCGATATCTAGGACTCCATTAGAGCCCTATATTACTTGAGCAATATGTATACTTACGTTGATAAATGTGACTTTACAATCATTGAATATTTATTACTTCCATATTTATCTTATATTTTTAAGCATATATAAAGTAACCGGTCAAGTTTTTGGCGTCGTTGCCAGGGAGTCAGTGAGTTAAAAAAATCACAATTAGAGTAACAGACAAATTAGGATTATTAGAAAATTTTTTATTTGAATTGCAACTTATTTTTATATTTAGTTATTTTATTATTGTGTACTGATTTCAAATTATTTGCGTAAATTTGGACCTGAAAATCTTATACCCTACGATTCAGAATTAGAACACACTATTAGAAGGATTAGAAGATTAAGAAGAGAACATAGAAATTCTAATACAATGGAAAACAACATGGACAATCAAGAAATAGAGAATGAACACCAACTAGACCCCTAAGAGATTATGCAAATCCTACAGCTGATGAAATTTACTTATCTATACAAAATGCGGTTGTAGCTACCAATTCATTTGAGCATAAACCTGTTATTATCCATATGATACGAAACAATCAGTTTGGAGTAACATTTACTGAAGATCCTAGTTTACACCTTGTTAGTTTTCTTAGAATTATGTGCAACATTTAAATATGATAGAGTGTCAAGTGATGTTGTCAGACTTAAACATTTTCCTTTTTCACTAAGGGATAAAGCTAAGATGTGGTTAAACACATTAGCACCAGGATCTATCAAAACATGGGGAGATTTATCACAGAAATTCTTATCTAAATATTTTTCACCATAAGAAAACTAATGAGCTTAGAAATTATATCACATCTTTTTGTCAGTTTGAAAGTGTCCACACCATGCGTTGCCAGATTGGTTAATAATTCAAACTTTTTATAAGGAGTTGGTTGGATCTCTTAGATCGATAATTGACGCTATTGTTTTATAATGGATTAGTGGGATCTCTTAGATCGATTATAGATGCTGCGGCTAGTGGTTTGTTAATGTCAAATCATTTCATGAGGCTTATTTATTAATAAAAGAGATGACTACCAACAATTTTCAATTGCCCTCTGAAAGGGTAAATCCTAAGAAAGTAGCTAGTATCCATGATTCTGATGCAATTTCTATGTCGGCTTCGCAGATTGCTGCAATATCAAAGAAATAATATCACTATGGGATGAATTATTCTCCTACACCTCCTATGATGGAAGAAAATTCATCCGGGCAATTTGTGGATGTTCAATCTTCATATGAAACTTTAAATTCTATTAATAGACCCAACAACCCTTATTCGAACTATTATAACCCAGGTTGGAAGAATCATCCAAATTTTAAATAGAATAACAATTCTTCTACAAATCAACAATAGGCAAACAACCCAGTGAACCCATTAGAAAATTCATCCAACCAAGAAAATGTTAACTATAGACCTTCTTATCCTCCAGGATTTAACAGTAACACTCAAATTAAGGAAAAGAAGTTGTCTATGGAAGAGCTGATATTGAACATGGGTCAACAATTGCAGAATCAAGGAAATCAATTACAAAATCAAGGAACTGCTATTAAGAATATTGAAAACCAATTGGGACATATCGCTACTGCACATAGTAACCGAACATTAGGAACTTTTCCTAATACGGTGGAACCAAATCCTAAAGATCAAGGAAAAGAACAAATCAAAATGATACAGTTACGAAGTAGAAAAGAATTGGAAATAAGGGTACAAAAAGAAACAGAAACTGAAATAGAGAAAGTGGATACCAAAAAAGAAAAGGATCATGAGTACCAAGATTTAGAGTATCCTTTTACACAAATGAAAACTACTGTAGAGAAACCTTCACCACCATTTCTTAAAAGATTGAAGCAACACAAACAAAATAAACAATTTTCCAAATTTTTAGAAATTCTTAAGAAGTTAACGGTGAATATTCCCTTCGTAGAAGCTTTAGATCAGATGCCCAATTATGTGAAATTTATGAAAGATATTCTGAACAAGAAAAGGAAGTTCACAGATAACGAAACTGTTG
>NW_018253767.1:57261-57795 GCF_001263595.1 Phalaenopsis equestris | reverse complement strand
TGTGGATTTCACTGTTTTAGATATGGAGGAAGATAAAGAAAATACCTATCATTTTAGGGAGACCATTTTTAGCTACTGGAAAAGCTATGATAGATGTTTAAAAAGGAGAATTAACTATGAGAGTTAATGATCAAGAAGTGACTTGTAACATTGCGAAATCTATGAAATTGCCAGTTGTTCGAAAGAGAATTAATGTTTTCGCATGGAAATTATTGAACATCTACTGAACGAACATTTTAAAGAACATTTTGAAGATAAAAAGCCTTTTAAAGAAGAAGAACATTTTGAAGAGAAAGAACAATTTGAAGAGAATGACAAAATTATTCTGGATGAATTAGAAAATGAAGAATTAGATTATGTTTAGGAAAGATTTGAGATGTTGGATATTACGGAAAATGCCGATAAGAATCTGTTTCCGTCAATTATAAAACAACCTGAACTTGAGATGAAAATATTACCTAGCCACTTGAAGTATGTGTTCTTAGGAGACTCGAGACTCATCTACATTACCTGTTTTTATATCTTCAGAATTAA
>NW_018253767.1:55442-57098 GCF_001263595.1 Phalaenopsis equestris | reverse complement strand
AATCCAATGATGAAAGAAGTAGTTAAGAAGGAAATTTTGAAATGGTTAGACACTGAAATTATATATCCTATTTCAGCTAGTGCATTAGTAAGTCCAATTCATTGTGTTCCTAAGAAAGGAGGAGTGACTGTTGAAACAAAAGAAAATAATGAATTAATACCTATCAGACAAGTTACTAGGTGGCGTATTTGCATTGGTTATAGAAAATTAAACACTGCCATAAGGAAAGATTACTTCCCTTTACGCTTGTTAGATCAGATAGTAGATAGACTTGTTGGACACAAATATTTTTTTTTAGATGGATATATCGGTTACCATAAAATTCTTATTGCTCCCGAGGATCATGAAAAGACAACATTTACTAGTCCATTTGGAACTTTTGCTTTTTTTTGAAGAATGCCTTTTGGATTATGTAATGCACCTGCAATATTCCAGAGATGTATGATGTCCATATTTAGTAAGTTAATTGATGATGGATTGGAAGTATTTATGGATGATTTCTCTGTATTTGGAACATCATTTGACGCATACTTAAATTATGTTGAAAAGGTTTTAGAGTTATGCGAAAGAATAATTTAGTTTTGAATTAGGAGAAATATCAATTTATGGTTGATGGTATGGAAGCAGACCCTATAAAAATTCAAGTTATATTTAAACTAATACCTCCTACTAATGTAATAGAGGTTAGGAGTTTTCTTGGACATGTTGGATTTTACATGCATTTTATTAAAGATTTTTTAAAAATTACCAAACCTCTACGCCAACTTTTAGAAAAGGACAAGAAATTTGAATTTACTGAAAAATTAATCACAACCCCTATTATAGTTTCACCTAACTGGGAGAAACCATTTGAACTGATGTGTGATGCAAGTGATTATGCTATTGGAGCTGTCCTTGGACAAAGGTATGGAATGATTTTTAAAGTTATATACTACGCTAGTAAAACTCTTAATGATGCATAAATTAACTATATTGTTACTGAAAAAGAGTTACTGGCTATTGTGTATGCTTTAGATAAATTCAGATCTTATTTAGTTGGAGTCAAATGTGTTGTGCATACCGATCACTCTGCTATTAAATATCTGATGCAAAAGAAGGATGCTAAACCAAATATCATGGTATGTTGATATTGTTAACTATATTGTAAGTGATATTTTGTCACCTATGCTGACATTGCAGCAACAAAGGAAATTCATTCATGATGTGAAAGCATATTTCTGGGATGAGCCTTATTTATATAAACAATGTAAGGATCTAATCATGAGAAGATGTGTACCTTATGCAGAAACTGAGCTAATCATTCAGAAATGTCATGATTCTGAATTTGGAGTACATTTTGGGATTGATAAAATTTTTTATAAAATTTTACAAGCTGGATTTTAATGGCCTACCATCTTTAGAAATATTTATAGATACATAAAAAATTGTTATCGATTTCAACAAGTAGGCAATATATCTAGAAGAAATGAAATGCCTCTAAATTTCATGTTAGAAGTTGAAATATTTGATGTTTGGGGATTAGATTTTATGGGATCATTTATTCCTTCATTTGGAAACTTATATAGTTTATTCCCTCCTTTTTTCTCTCGCGCTAAGTGGATTGAAGCACAAGCTTTACCTCTTTGTAATGCTAAAAGTGTTTCAAGATAAGATTTT
>NW_018253767.1:54911-55365 GCF_001263595.1 Phalaenopsis equestris | reverse complement strand
GATCCCATTTCTAGAAATAAATATATTCAGAGATTGGCAAAAAAAATTAATATTATTCATCAAATCTCTACTGCCTGTCATCCTCAAACCAGTGGGTTAGCTGAAGTTTCTAATAGAGAGATTAAATAAATACTTGAAAAGACTCTAAACCCTAGTAGAATAGATTGGTCGACTAGATTGGATACTGCATTATGGGCTTACAGGACTGCTTATAAAACTCCTATTGGAATGACTCCTTATAGACTGATTTTTAAAAAGACTTGTCACTTCTAGTAGAATTGGAGCATAAAGCATATTGAGTGAATAAAGAATTTAATTATAATTTGAAAGATACTGGTGAGAAGAGATTGTTACAATTAAATGAATTGGAAGAATTAAGAAATGAGTCTTATGATAACGACAGAATTTATAAGGAAAAATTAAAGTTATGGCATGATCGGAAGATTAACCAAAA
>NW_018253767.1:53761-54610 GCF_001263595.1 Phalaenopsis equestris | reverse complement strand
GTTAAACCAAGCGCTTTATGGGAGGCAACCCATATTTATCTTTACTTTTATCGCAATTATAGTAGTTTTTATTTAAAATTATCATTAGTATGTGGTAGTATTAAGCTTTACTACTCTTATTTACCCTTGAAATATCTTAAAAATTGGATCCATAAAGAAAAATTGAAACGCATTCGTATCAGAGTGAAATTGTGAAAATTTTGCCTTGGGCACCGACGACGCCCTCGACGCCGCCGACGGTGGGTTTTTCCTGAGAGTCCAGACAAAATCAAAACTTTGATTCCTAGTACATATTTTACCTCTAAAAATGAAGTGAAACTCCACTAATTTCGTTCATATGGCGTCCAATTCCCTTGATAATCCCAGAATGCGAGTTTTCAATCGATAAAAGTTTATTAGTGCGGAAGCGCAGCGAATCTTCAACAAGTTACTGACAAATAAAATATTGATCAAGGAACGAAAATTCAAAAATTGTTGATTGAATAATCCTATGACAGATATTAAAGAAACGATAGTGCGGCGATGATGGGAAGTGTTGTACTACACTACAGCCACCGTGGTGGTTTCTATGGTAAAAGAATTCTATGTAAATTTACATGGAATCAACCAAGGAGTTGTTTATGGGCGAGGAAGATGGATCACTTTCACTCCTACATGGATCAACAAATTATTACATGATAGAGAATGTTCCCGTCTATCACTATTCCAATTTCATCCCAACGAGAAACCAGATGAATGAAATTTACCAATATTTAACGGAGACTGGGAAAGACTGAGCAACAAGAGGAAACGTTTTTCTATGACACTCCTGAATCCCGTTTTGAAACATTGGCACTTTTTCATTTCTGT
>NW_018253767.1:51562-53539 GCF_001263595.1 Phalaenopsis equestris | reverse complement strand
AAAAGGTACTGCTACCTTGGAAGCCTTTGGATCCAACTGAGAGATTCCCAGTTTTTGAAGATGAAAATGAGATGGCCATTATAGTAGATCAATCATCTCAAAATTCACTGTCAGTTCAACCCTTAGTCCCTGACAAGTCTCTGGTGATCCTGCGTTGAATCAAGAAATTGGAGAAGGAGGTACAAAATGTCATGAATGCGATTAATAATATCTCCAATTTCTTTGATGATCTAGACTGGAGGATGAAGGAACATTTTGATCACTCTGGACATTTAGAAGATAGTTTGATACGACTGATGAGGAGGATGGAGTTAATAGAAGATGATTCCACTAAAGATTTTCCATTCTGACCCTTCTACAACCTCTTCGTTCATGTGCAATCAATGGGTGATCTCAGAGGAGAATCGAGTACCGAGTCTGAAGATTAGTAGATTTATATTACTACCTATCTGTCTATGTATTTTAATTTCAATTGTATTTGCTTTGCTTTAGAATTACGCTTTTAGATCTCTGTATAGTTGAGACTAAGCATAGGATGTTTTGTTTTCAAGGTTTTGAGTGTTGTGGCTTGGATTGCAATGCTGAATTAATGTATTGACGTTGAGAAAATACCAAACTTAGGTGTGTTATGTAACGTACATTGTACCCCTTGGAATTTTTATATAAATGTGATGTTTTGGGTTGTGAAAGTTTATATGTGCTAAGTACATCATTTAGTCACTTAAATATATGTCTATAACGATTAAAAAGATGTCGTTGAGGCATGGAATTGATCAAAATTGCAAAAATCCAGAATTTGGACAAAATCAAGAGAGCCCGCCAAGGGCACCCTCGATGCCGCCGCGGTCGACAAGATTTTCTCGAGGCTTAGGATTTAAATTCCAATAGAGCGCGCCGACGGTGCCATCGACCCCGCCAACGGCGAGCTCACAAAAAAAGCACCTTTAACCGCAATTTTGACCAATAACCACAATTTTGACCAGTCAACCGCCACTATTCATCATCCCCTTCTTCCTAAAAATGCCATTTTGAAACTAGGTAAAAGATCCTTAAAACATATTATCCTAATAATTAATTAGTTGATTGATCAGAGTTATCTGACTAATTCAACTAATTTAGAACCGTGTTAACAACTGACTTGTTCATCTAATTAACTGGAACAACTGCCTAATTCTCATAATTAGTGCTCAAATTTTTAATAAGATATCAAATTGTTAATAATCATTTATTAGCCTAATTATATATGACTAAATAGCCTAATTACCATGCTACCCATCATGAAATTGATTTATGAAAATGAGATTGCTAATTTAAATATTAAAAAAATTGTTTTTATTTTCAATTCTCTTCATCAATGCAATGGCTCAAACAAAGTTTACTTTTATATTTAAAGGGAAAAAGTGCATACAAGATCGAGTTTTTGAAAGTCCAGGAGGAGAAATTGAACGAGTTATTACCGAGCGGAGGTGGGAAAACTTTTGTTACACTACTAATAAAGATGATGAAAATGTTGTGAAGGAGTTCTACGCCAATGTAATTTATTCTGATGACAGAATTGTTCAAGTGCATGGATTTCCTGTTGAGTTTATTGCCGCCCGCATCAACACTTTTTATGAAGTCCCCGATTCTTATAGTTTTCAATATGAATCCTTTAGTACGATGGAAGGTCCCCAAAATGATGTGATCAACTTTCTCACTGATGAGAAAGGAACATGGAAGATAAAGCAGTGAGAACAGGTAAATTTTTTTGCTTCCATGTTGAATGGCACCTCTAAGGCATGACACTATTTCATTTCCTCTACTCTGTTACCGATCTATCACCATAGTGAGGTAGCTAGAGATAGAGCTATTCAGATTTTTGTATTTAGAATAATAGAACTACAATTGTAGGGAGACTACTTTTTAAGAATATATTGACTACGGCGAGGAGTGAGATTCGAGGAGTGAGATGACATCCTAGACTTATTTATACAATTT
>NW_018253767.1:50589-51491 GCF_001263595.1 Phalaenopsis equestris | reverse complement strand
TAAGGCTAATTTGAAAACTTATGAATCCCATGAGAAATGGAGAACTTGGAGTAGAAGTCAAGAACCTTCTACTAGTAGAGATGTCCCCTCTATAAGTTATGACCTTCCACCTTCTAGTTCCCCTGCCCTCTCTGATTTAATGAATTATTTGACCTTGCAGCCGAAAAGCTTCGAATTAATAATTGAAAGGATTGGAGGTTTAAAACATCGACATGAGTACGATAGCAATTACCTTCAAAGGCATTCATATATTGAGATCGCATATTATGAAGTTCAGGCCCAACACTACAGAGGTGAGCCTGATGTTACTTTTCTTGAGTGCCCCTGATATACTCAGTATTAGCCCAATCCACCTGCTGATCAAGGTAATGAAGATATAGCTTGGGATTTTAATATTGAATGAATTGATGTACTTATATTTGTACTTTTATTTTTGTAATCTTTTTGTAATAGAAATGGATGTTTGTGTATTTGAACTTTCATTTTTATTATTTTATGTACCTGGTTAATTTTAATTTTTGTTATAAAGTTAGTGTTATAGTTAAATGTGCATGTGTAGTTTAATAGATGTTGAGTAGTATTGTGGATTGTAATATATGGATTGGTATTGTGGATTGTAATATAATGTGATTTTTATTTTCACATTTTAATTTTAATTGTTTTGTTTAGTGTTGTGGTTGTTTTAGGAAAAATTGTGTTTGTTTAATGTTTTAGTTTTATACTTATTTCAAAATTTCATTACCAAGAAATTCCTCTAATGATTTATATGTGTAGAAAGCTCCTAATATTACAGACCAGGTGAAGTAGAAATTTTGAGAAGGCCTACAAAAATTTTAGAATGATGAAAATGCCTAAAATACTAAGGTATGAATTATATTTAGAGTTTTTCTTTCCACCTGTAT
>NW_018253767.1:42359-49909 GCF_001263595.1 Phalaenopsis equestris | reverse complement strand
AGATCATAACTTTTATATAGTACTAAAATTACTTAAGGACAAGTAATAGATAAGTTTGGGGGATTTTGACCAAACAAAAATATGTTGAGATTTTCATACCTATTTTATACTATTTTTAATGATATTGCACTTTAATGAAATGTATTTTTAATGTTTTATTGCAGGAATGATGAATTAGGGTCAATGGAGCAAAAAGATGTAAGAAGAAGCGAATTTGCAGCGAAAAGGACCAAAATGTGAAGATTTAAACTAAGGGCGCCTACGGCGCCATCGACGCCACCGACGGTGAGTTTTTCTCGAGACTACAAGACAAAATTCTCTAGAAGTACGCCGACAGCACCCTCAAGGCCGCCGACGGCGAGCTCGACGGTTATGCCTACTCAAGCTTTGTATAAGCCAAAATTTTGAAGGGATGCTTATGAAACTCTTGGGAAAGCTCATCCACAACTTTAAAAGACTATTTTGGCCGAAAGTTGATAGAGAAGAAAGGGTTTTGGAAGAGATTTTAGAGTTCCTGGAGGTTAGAAATGTTTCAATTGTGTGAAAAAGATGTGAGAAATTTATTGAGAGATTGTAAAAGTGGAGGGAAAGTGAGAGATTTTTTAGTGAGAGATTTTGATTTTTTCCTCCTTGCTACTTCGAAGAAGAATTCTGTGTGCTGTAAAGAAAGGAAGAGATTTAGAGAAACTTCAAGGAGTGTTCTTGTAGAGAAATTATAGATAAATTATTAACTTGTTGTAGTTTGTATGAATTTTTATTTTATATATGAATTCCGAGTTTTGTTGTGTTTTCCTCTTGAGATCTGAGTAGTTTTCTCTGTCTTTCTCCTTGTCTCAAGATTTGTGAAATAGTGATTTGAATTTTTGAAGCCATGAAAATGTTTAAGAAATTATGATGATCTTTTCACTTTGATCTTAATTTACTTTCAATCTAGCCAATTGATTTATTAAAATATGTTGAGTTTTACAACTAAAGTGAAGATTACATCCAAGATTCAGGGAGGTCAAAGCCCTTGGAAGTTGGGTGCAAATGAATAGGGAAACAATATTATCGGGCATAGAACTTTGAGATTTTAGAGTGACAGACTAAAATCCCCAATTCGGTCCTATCGTTTGGGTGCTGAAGTGTAGATGTTGGCCCTTAGGCGAGGGGAACGTGGGAGCTCTAAAGTGAGAGTCATTACCCCCACAGCCTAGCCGCAGATTCAATAAACAAGCGTAGGATTAGTCAATGTTCTTTATGCCTGGACCATAGGGTAAAGAATATGTATGCTTCTATTTGACACAATATAATTTGAACCAATTCACTTTATCCATACACTATAAGAGAAAGATGCTTTCTTATATACTGAAAATCACAATTAAACCCCTCATTAGTATCATTAGTTATTTATTAGTTATTAAAATTATATATTTATTTCAATTGCATATTAGTGACAGATAAGCAAATTGAACTTTGTTGCTGCGATTAAAGTATTGTTTTTCTAAAATCTTAGTTCGCAGTTCTAAACCACTCCCTCTGGGATCGATAACTAGGACTCCATTAGAGCCCTATATTACTTTAGCGATACGTATACTTGCGTTGATAAGTGTGACTTTATAATTATTGAATATTTATTACGTCCATATTTATCTTTTATTTTTAAACATATATAAAGTCGCCGGTCACCAATCAACGGACGATACTTGAAGACATACTACGCAACCTTACATTGCTTGACATCACATTGCTTGACATCACGCTTGACATCACTTGATTTGAAAATTTGAAATTTTGATTGTTCTGGGATTATCTATTTGGCCAAACGTCCGTGACTGGGTCCAAAATTTTTGTAACAAAATTAACCTTAAAATAATAAAAAAAAAGTTTTTTGAAAATTACACTCAATTTTCTCTTTTCAAACTTAATGTGCTATTAATTTAAACAGAATTCACACACACTAAATTAAACAAAATTCACACATAAAAAATAAACGATCTCTTCACCAAAATAAACTAAAATTTCCTTTAATAAATACTTTGTTTTGTTCTTATTCATGCTAAGTTTCAGTCCACAGACCTTTTTGTTGTCCTCTGCAGAGAAATGTTAGGCCAGAGGCCAATCTTCGCCTTTAAAGATGGCTGGAATCTCGCACTAAATGAAGAAATGATGCCACAGGGCTGTACTATACATTTTAACATGGAATTTAACCAAGTCAGCATGGATTACAAGGGGCCTTTAATGAATTTCATTAGTTGATGGGAAAAGGAAGGGCTGCCCTTACTACTAAGGGTGGCCGCCAAAGATAGTGCGTCACTGAAAGAAAAGAATGTGATGGTACAACAGGACCCGATGGAGGGGCTAATCTGTTTACCATTCATGATAGCTACACGAACTGGGGGCCTAGCTGCTGCTGATAAAAAATATATACTGTTTGCTCCACTATGAATAACACAGCAAAGAAACGCCAGCCGACGAAAACAGAGAGCTTTCTTATGAGAAGAGAAGGGATGCCAGAAAGAGGCAGACAACTTGCTCACCCCTATTCCTGAGGGACACATTTATGATCCGGACATGAAAGAGACCTCCTCCAGCCAGCCCTCTACGGATGAGGAGTCTAGGAGTCTAATTTTGTTACAAAGCCAAAGATACTACCAGCTTCAGATGTTCTGTGTATGGGTTGCCCTACCTGCAATGTCCAAATACCTACACGAGCATCAGCTACAAGGGCATTCGTGGAGTACTCGGACTGCAACGTCCTACATCTACAACACTACATCACATTAGAGGAATATACATATACCGATGATGGATCTCAGACTATTGATTACTTGATAGAGGCAGAGACATATCTCTGAATGGATACAAAGTCATATGTTCCGAGGGGTACAGAGCCAAACATCCTGTCAGATGCAGAATAATACATTCCATTAGAGCCAAGAGACAACAACAGCTTGGGTTCCCACTAATATTCAAATGAGGGAATACCCGCGACAACTGCCGACTCCCAGTACGGTGGAATATTATAAAATGAGCAAATTAAATAAAAGAGACTTCAAATTTTATGGAGAAGTACAAGGAAAATTCATCTGCATACTGGAGGGATTAAAACTGTATACCAGAGTCTTCTCAGAGACTGACGAACAGAGTTTTCTTAACTGCATTTTTGACCGAAGGGACAGTGGTCAAGCAGGTTTACTTATGGAAAGGACCTATTCTGAGATGAGGAATTGGACATGAGGAAAAGGGAGGATTTAACTTCACAAATGATAGACAAGGGAATCCGCCTGGGATCCTCAGACACGATCAAGTAGATCCACTACCACCAATGATAAAGTGGATGATCAAAAGAATGGTCAGATGGAATATTCTGCTCGCTACCTACATTCTAAATAGTTTTATTATCAACATATACAATGAGGGTGATCGCATTCCTCTACACATTGATCACCATGACTTCGTGAGGCATTTTTGTATCGTCTCATTCATGAGTAAAAGTAACATCTTATTTGGAAAAAAAGTTGACATTATCAGCCCTAGTGAGTTTAAAGGCTCTGTGGATATTCCCCTACCAGTTGGCTCAGTGCTTATTTTTAAAGGCAACGGTGCAGACGTTGCTAAGCATTGCATTCCAGAAGTGTGACCCCACAGGGTGTCTGCAACCTTTCGACGGATGGACGACAACAAAATGACGCACCGGTTTCAGCCAGACTAAGCATTGCATTCCAGAATTGGAGGAACTACTACCTTTCGAGCTATGAGAGGGTTGCACCTCTGAGCGCATGCGAATGGAAATCTTGTCCTGAAGCGTGGCTTATTCCTGAAGCGTGGCTTAGAAGGTCAGCTCGATCAGGAGCTCATCACAGAAGGAACAGACAGTCAGAGGATTCCTTTCTACTTTACTTCATTACAACAAATGTAATATGTACCAGAGATTCTCAGCTTATAATGTGTACTTGGCATAAGATTTTTTTGATGTACTTTGATGCAATTTTGCATATTATACTTTTTGAGGCGTTGGCCTACACTTGATCTGTAACATTTTGTTGGAACAGAATAATGAAGTTTCGTTCAGAAATGTGTCTTTTTGCCAATTTAATTTCGTGTGATGTATGGAAGCCACGAACCACACATTGGTTCAAAATTACAACGAACAAGGAAAAAAATAACAAAAGAAAAAAAATTTTAACGACAATAAAATTTAAACAAAAATAACCAATAAACAAACAACAAAACAACTCTCTTTAAAAAAAAGAAAATCAACCAATTAAAATAAAATTTTGAAAACATATTTTGAAAAATTAAATGTGATAAAAACAACAAGAGAAGAAAATAAATCAGTTGAGTTGACTCTCTCGATTTTGAGGTCTCTTACGCTTTGCTCCCTCAGCACATCTATGTTTGTCTGCACTAATTCTCTTAACATCCCCGCGGAGTTCCACGTTCTGCATAAAACCTCACTAAATTTCATAAATCTTCCTCAATAATGTTAACCTTTTCACATGACACATATCTTTGGATTCAACATCACCAATTCTCATTTTCAAATCAATCCCAAATTTTTGATTTACCCTTTGAGGTCAGTCCTAAACTTCCAACGCTCTCTTTTGAGATTGATCCTTACCTTTCAATTCTCATTTTCAAATCACTCTCTAATATCTGATTCACTACTTTTGAGGTCGATCCTTACCGTCTGACGCTCTCTGGTGAGATTGATCACTACCTTTCAATTCTCTTTTTTGAATCATTCCCAAATTTTTGATTTACCCGTGAGATTGATCACTACCTTTCAATTCTCTTTTTTGAATCATTCCTAAATTTTTGATTTACCCTTTGAGGTCCGTCCTTAACTTCCAACGCTCTCTTTTGAGATTGATCCTTACCTTTCAATTCTCATTTTGAAATCAGTCTCTAATTTCTGATTGACACTTTTGAGGTCGGTCCTTACCTTTTTGATGCTCTCTTTTGAGATTGATCCTTACCTTTCAATTCTCATTTTGAAATCAGTCTCTAATTTCTGATTCACTACTTTTGAGGTCGATCCTTACCTTCTGACGCTCTCTGGTGAGATTGATCACTACCTTTCAATTCTCTTTTTTGAATCATTCCCCAATTTTTGATTCACCCTTTTGAGATTGGTGACTACTTTTGAAGTCGGTCCTTACCTTCTGACGCTCTCTTTTGAGATTGATCCTTACCTTTCAATTCTCATTTTTGAATCAGTCTCTAATTTCTAATTCACTACTTTTAAGGTCGGTGCTTACCTTCTGACGCTCTCTTTTGAGATTGATTACTACCTTTCAATTCTCATTTTTGAATCAATCTCTAATTTCTGATTCACCCTTTGAGGTTGGTCCTTAGCTTTCGACACTCTCTTTTGAGAGACATCCTTACCTTTCAATTCTCATTTTTGAATTAGCCCCGAATTTCTGATTCACCCTTTTGAGGTCGGTCCTTACCTTCTGACGCTCTCTTTTGAGATTGATCCTTACCTTTCAATTCTTATTTTTGAATCAGTCCCTGATTTTTGATTCCCTAGTTTTGAGGTCAGTCCTTACCTTCTGAAGTTATCTTTTGAGATTTATCCTTACCTTTCAATTCTCATTTTTGAATCAGTCCCTAATTTATGATTCACTACTATTGGGGTTGGTCCTTACATTCCAACGCTCTCTTTTGAGATTGATCCTTACATTTCAATTCTCATTTTTGAATCAATCCTTAATTTTTGATTCACTACTTTTAAGGTCAATCCTTACCTTTTGACGCTCTCTTTTGAGATTGATACTTACCTTTTAATTCTCATTTTTGAATCAGTCTGTAATTTTTGATTCACTACTTTTGAGGTCACCTTTCGACGCTCTCTTTTAAGATCGATCCCTACCTTTCAATTCTCATTTTTGAATTAGTCCCTAATTTCTTATTCACCCTTTCGTGGTCGGTCGTTACCTTCCGACGCACTCTTTTGAGATTGATCTTTTCCTTTCATTTCTCATTTTTGAATCAGTCCCTAATTTCTGATTCACCCTTTTGGGGTTGGTCCTTACCTTCCAACGCTCTCTTTTGAGATTGATCCTTACCTTTCAAATCTCATTTTTGAATCAGTCCTTAATTTTTTATTCACTACTTTTATGGTCGGTCCTTACCTTCTGATGCTCTCTTGTAAGATTAATCCTTACCTTTCAATTCTCATTTTTGAATCATTCTCTAATTTCTGATTCACTTTTTTTTAGGTCGGTCCCTACCTTCCGACGCTCTCTTTTGAGATTGATCCCTAGCTTTTAATTCTCATTTTCGAATCAGTCCCTAATTTCTGATTCACCTATTTGAGGTCAGTTCTTACCTCCGATGCTCTCTTTTAAGATTGATCCTTACCTTTCAATTCTCATTTTTGAATCAATCCCTAATTTCTGATTCACCCTTTTGTGGTCAGTCCTTAAGCCTTGATTCACCCTTTTGAGGTCTGTCCCTACCTTTTGAGGCTCTCTCTTATGATTGATCCATAACTTTCAATCCTTATCCTGGGATCAGTCCGTAACTTTTGATTCCTCTCTTTTAATGATTGGTCCTTAAATTTCAACCCTCTTCTAAAATTAATACCTAAATTTCAAATCCCACCCCGGGCTCAGCACTTACATACTAATTCCCATTTTCTAAAAACATCTAAAATCTGATAACTCAAAATCAGCTCTCCATTCCTCTGCGAGAGTCCCTACTTCTTGACTTTGATCAAATATTCACCTGCTATATTCCCCGGTGGAACCAAATAGCACACACAATCCCACACTCCTTCTATGTCTCTTAACTTAGGAGTTTGTATTGTTTTGCTGATCTCATCAGTCAACACCAATACGCGGGGTGTGCGTGCCCCACACACCACACCTATTGGGGGTCCATTTGTTGACCTCATTTTTGGTTGAGTTCTAGTGTTCCTCTTTAGTTTCCTAAGTTCTAGCCATAGGACTTCCTATTTACTATTCCTAGAAAACTAGAAAAGGAGCTCTCACCATTAGAAATTTTAAACTTCCCTTTACTCAACTTGAAGTTCTTCATATTGGTCCTAACCTCTAGCACTTCGTAGGTGGGGTCACTATGGGAGAACTCAAGAAGAGTTTCTATAGGATTGTTGGACCTTAGGGTTGGTAGGTGTTGGTTTAGAGCTAAGGCAGTCCCCAGCAATCACCTCACTCACAATCACTCACAAGCACAAACCAAAATTTCTTGACTATGATCCTTTGATACTTTTGGGATACTCATGTAGATAGTCCCCTAAACATCCTGACCCTAAGCTAGGGTTTAGCTAAGACCAGTACATATAGGACCAAAAATGGGGTTTCATTGGTTCAAGGCCTATTAATGGTGGCTAGCACACCAACTCTACCAAAATGCCCAAATTAGCCTTTTGCCCCTAAACCCCCCCAAATTACCTAAGTACCCTTAAAACCTTAAATTTGGCCAAAATTCCCAAATTTACCCAAAATACCCAAATTTGTTCAAAAGTCATTTCAAATCTTTTGAAAATACCCAAATTACCCAAAATCACCAAAAATTGCCAAATTACCAAAATACCCCTC
>NW_018253767.1:37058-42024 GCF_001263595.1 Phalaenopsis equestris | reverse complement strand
ACCCAAAATCACCAAAAATTGCCAAATTACCAAAATACCCCTCCTTAGCCCAAAATTCTAAAAATTCCAAAAAATCCCAAAAATTTCCAAAATACTCCAAATATTCTTAATTTCACTTTTCTCAACTACCACATGACCCAATTTGGCTATTTTAACCATTTTGACCAAAACGCTAGGCCCAATCTCCCTAAATCCACTTCAGATGTCAATCAAACTGGTCCCCATTTCCCCCAATTTCAATCATAAACTCAAATTCACCTTTCATATGACCAATCTAAACCAAATCCAAGCTCAATTTTCCCATTCTTTGAGCCTAAGTTTGATCCAACTCAAAAGCCCAAATTTTGACCACATGACCTATTCTTACCCAATTAAACTCATAGCCCACTCAATTTACCATAATTTATGTTGAAAAATCTTAATAACATTCCCCTACATCAAAATTGACCATCAATTATCCTTGCTGAAGCCTAAATTTCATTTAATTTTGACTTAAGTCCAAAAGCCCCAAATTTTGCCCCAAATTGGCTAGCCTAAAAATTTCACCAAATTGATTGGCTTAACGCCAAAATTGTCCAAATTTATGTTGAAAACTCTTTATGATGTTCTTATTAACAATTTGAAATAGTCAATTTTGACTTGGTCTAAGGCTAGCCCAATCTAGACCCAAGTCTAGCCCAACATGCCCAAAATGACCAAATCTCCAAAATCCTAGAAATTGACCCTCCAATTGAACTCAAAATCACTTCAACCCTGCACCAAAAATGTTCCTTACAATCATCTACATCAAATGAACTCAAAATAACTTCAACCCTGCATCAGGTCGTGTGGCATGCCAGGGTGGAAAACGCAGTGAATGGGAGCGTGCCACATCATCATTCAGAGCTGCCGAGGATGATGTGGTGCCGTGTGTTTAATTTGATAAATAGGGAATTATATAAACAAAAAAATGTCCCTAAACTTGAAAAATACATATCTTGGTGTAAAAAAATTACAAAAATAAAATAAAAATCTCCTCTTGATCAGTGAAAAAAGGAGAACAATGTGAAAATAATTTTATGTCCATTTGATGTGTATTTAATTTTTAATAAATCAATTAGGGTTTGAAGTCATTTACCTCTCCATGCATGTAGGCATTTTGCCATGGTTTCAATTTTGACATGTTGTAGCCTCTGATAAGGGGAACTATCGGAGCTATTGTTAGGTTGGTGTGGCCCATCACCCGCTTTAGAAGGAGGTTTAAGTTTAGAAAAGTATGAAATCAAACTTACCCCATATTTTTCATAGTTTAAATGAAAGAGCACTTTACCTCAATATTGTATCTATCCCGAAGGATAAACACAAGACTTGAGGATGAGGCTCGATCAAATATACTAAAGAATATATGACATCTGTCTGGTCTGCAAAACCTTTATATTTGCCGATAAGTTCACTTATTTAATATAAAGAATTAAATAAGGTTTATATTAAGCCGGGTTCAGACATGCTTCCTATAAGGGCAAGCCCCTATAGTTAATTACATCTTAAATGAACAAAGTCACCTAAGAAGAGTCTCGATAAAAATCAAGAAATATTATCTTGAAGGTATTTCAAAGGACAGGATTCTTCAATGAGATTGGACGTAGAGGTGTAAAAGGGGATTGGTTCAAATTTGAAACATTTTGTCGCAGAGTCTAAAGGGTGCAAATGACCAAGTCTTAGGTTTGTTCAAGGATAGTAGTTTTTTTCAAGGATAGCCATGTCAATTGGCCCAAATAAATGTTGTATTGGGCTAGGCTTGGGTCAAGCTTGGGTTAGAAGGATAGAAGTAGTTTTGAGCTCAATTGAAGTATAATTTAGGTGGAAATGATCATAAGAAACAACTTTGGTGAAGGATAGAAGTAGTTTTGAGCTCAATTGAAGGGCCAATTTGAGGGAATTTTGAATTTTAGTCAATTTGGTCATATTGGGCTAGGCTTGGGTCAAGCTTGGGTTAGCCTTGGACTAAGTTCAAATTGATTATTTTAAATGGTCAATAGGGATCCCATGAAGAGTTTTCAACATGAATTTGATGCCAATTTGGACGTTGAGGATATCAATTGGGTGAAAATTGGGGACTTTGCCAACTTGGGCCTAAATTTTGGGAATTTTGTATTTAAGCCAAAATCAAATAGATTTAAGGCTTAACGAAGGCCAACTAATGGTTAATTTTGATGTATAAGAATTTTTTAAAAATATTACAACATTAATTGGGGCCAATTAACGAGGATATGGGTTCAATTTGGTGAGATTCTGTCATATGGTTAAAATTGTGGTTTTGACCTAAATCAAAATTAGGCTCAAATCATGGACCAATTAAGCTTGGTTTTAGTTTAGTTTAGGCATATTAGAAGTAAATTTGAGTATAAGTTTGGAATTGGGGTCAATTGAGATCAAATTGAAGGACATTTGAGTTGAATTTGGGGAAATTTGGGCCCTTAAAGACAAATTTAGGGGTTTTGGTTAAAGATGGTCAAATCAGCAAAATTGGGTCATGTGGTAGTTGAGAAAAATAAAATTAAGAACATTTGGGATTTATTGAGATTTTCTGGGAATTTTTGGAATTTTTGGCTATAGAGGGTTATTTTGGTAATTTGGCCATTTTTGGAGATCTTGGGTAATTTGGGTGTTTGGAGGTTTTCAAAAGGTTTGAAATGAATTTTGATCAAATTTAGGTATTTTGGAAAAAGTTGGGAATTTTGGCAAAGTTTAGGGTTTCAACGGTGTCTAGGTAATTTGGGGGTGTTTAGGGGCAAAAGGCCAAGATGGGTATTTTTAATAGGATTGGGTAACTAATCACCCTAAATGAGCCATGGACCAAAGGAAGTCCCATTTTGGGTCCTCTATGTACTGGTCGTAGTTAAACTATAGCCCTAGGGATGGTAGGTTTAGGGGACTATCTACACGAGTATCCTAAAAAAATCAAGGGACTTAGGCTAGAAATTTGAGTTTAGGGTTGTGAGTTATTATGAGTGTAGGTGAGTGTAGTGAGTGCCTTAGCTCTAGACCAACACCCAGGGTCAACCCTAAGGTCCAGCAGTCCTAAGGGTGACTCATCTTGAGTATTCTTTATATTGATGTCATCTATTAAGTACTTAGAGGTTAGGATCAATATGTGGAACTTCAAGTTGAGTAAAGAAGATGGTAGAATTTCTAGTGGTGAGGGTGCTTTTTCTAGTTTTCTAAGAATAGTCAATAGGAAAATCCTATGGCTAGACCTTAGGATACTAAAGAGGAAAAAACTAAACCTCAACCAAAAGTGAGGTCAACAAATGAACTCCTAATAGGTATGGCGTGCTGGGCAAGCACACCGCGCGTATTGGTGTTGACCAATGAGATCAACCTAAAAACTAATACAAGCTCCAAAATCAATAGACTTGGAAGTATATGTAGTTGTGTGTTTGATTTGTTTTATTTGCACTGGGGATACTAGCAGATGTACTAGCAGAATTAGCAGATTATGTGCTTAATCAAGTCAAGGAGTAGGGACTCTCGCTGGGGATCCGAGAGTGAATTTTGAGTTATGAAATTTCAGGTATTTGTAAAGGATGGGAATCAGTATGTAAGTGCTGACACCTAGGTGGAAATTGAAATTTGTGTATAAATCCCAAATTAAGAATCAGATGCCATAACCCATTTAAGGTGGTCTTGAAACTTATTTCAAAAGATGAGAATAGGATTGTTTGGGAGGACCGAATTGTGATGGAAAACAAAGGGGCTCAAATCCAACTCCAAAGAAAATATCTGCTACGTTGAGGAGCACTGGGACTCACATCCGACTCAATAGGTAACAAGAAAGTATGTGTGTCATGTTAGGAAGGAAAGCAATAGGACTCACATCCAACCTAAGAGGTGACAAGAGAATATGTGTTACATTGAGAAAGAAAGCACTAGGACACATATCCAACTCAAGAGGTAACAAGAAAATATGTGTATCACATTAGGAAGGAAAGCACTAGGAATCAAATCCAACCCAAGAGGTGACATGAGAATATATGTGTTACATTGAGAAGAAAAGCACTAGGAATTATATCCAACTTAATAAGTAACAAGAAAATATGTGTGCCACGTTAGGAAGGAAAGTGCTAGGACTCACAACAAACCCAAGCGGTGAAAAGAGAATAGTTACATTAAGAAGGAAAGCACTAGGACTCACATCCAACTCAAGAGGTAACAAGAGAATATGTGTGTCACATTAGGAAGGAAAGCGCTAGGACTCACATTCAACCGAAGAGGTGAGAACAGAATATATGTGTTACAATAAGAAGGAAAGCACTAGGACTCACATCCAACTCAAGAGGTAATAAGAAAATATGTGCGTCACGTTAGAAAGGAAAGTCCTAGGACTCACATCCAACCCAAGAGGTGACAAGAGAATATGTGCGTCAAATTAGGAAGGAAAGCACTAGGAGTCACATCCAACCCAAGCGGTGATAAGAGAATATATGTGTTACATTGAAAAGGAAAGCACTAGGACTCACATCCAATTCAAGAGGTAACAAGAAAATATGTGCACCATGTTAGGAAAGAAAGCGCTAGGACTCACATCCAACCTAAGCGGTAACAAGAGAATATATGTGTTACATTGAGAAGGAAAGCACTAGGACTCACATAAAACTCAGGAGGTAACAACAAAATATGTGCGTCTCGTTTGGAAGGAAAGCGCTAGGACTCACATCTAACCTAAGTGGTGACAAGAGAATATAAGTGTTACATTGAGAAGGAAAGCACTAAGACTCACATCCAACTCAAGAGGTAACAAAAGAATATGTGTGTCACATTAGGAAGGAAAGCGCTAGGACTCACATCCAACCCAAGTGGTGACAAGAGAATATAAGTGTTACATTGAGAAGGAAAGCACTAAGACTCACATCCAACTCAAAAGGTAACAAGAGAATATGTGTGTCACATTAGGAAGGAAAGCGCTAGGACTCACATCCAACCCAAG
>NW_018253767.1:2167-36918 GCF_001263595.1 Phalaenopsis equestris | reverse complement strand
GCTAGGACTCACATCCAACCCAAGCGGTGACAAGAGAATATGTGCTTCACGTTAGGACAAAAAGCACTAGGACTCACATCCAACCCAAGTGGTGACAAGAGAACATATGTGTTACATTGAGAAGGAAAGCACTAGGACTCACATCCAGCTCAAGAGGTAACAAGAAAATATGTGCATCATGTTAGGAAGGAAAGCACTATGACTCACATCCAACCCAAGAGGTGATAAGAAAATATGCGCGCCACGCTAGGAAGGAAAGCACTAGGACTCACATCCAACCCAAGCGGTGACAAGAGAATATGTGCTTCACGTTAGGAAAGGACTCACGTCCAACTCAATAGGTAACAACAAAATATGTGCGTCATGTTAGGAAGGAAAGCGCTTACTAGGTAACAAGAGAATATATGTGTTACATTGAGAAGGAAAGCACTAGGATTCACGTCCAACTCAATAGGTAACAAGAAAATATGTGTGTCACGTTAGGAAGGAAAGTGCTAGGACTCACATCCAACCCAAGCGATGACAAGAGAATATGTGCGTCACGTTAGGAAGGAAAGCGCCAGGTCTCACATCCAACCCAAGCGGTGACAAGAGAATATGTGCGCCACGTTAGGAAGGAAAGCACTAGGACTCACATCCAACCCAAGCGGTGGCAAGAGAATATATGTGTTACATTGAGAAGGAAAGCAGGGTGTAAGTGCTGACACTAGGGTGGGATTTAAAATTCAGGTATTAATTTCAGAAGAGGGTCGAATGTTAAGGACTGATCATGAAAAGAGAGGAATCAGAAGTTAGGGACTGATTCTAGGATATGGATTGAAAGTTAAGGATCAATCACAAGAGAGAGTGTCGGAAGGTAGGGACCGACCTCAAAAGGGTGAATCAAAGGTTAATGGATGATTCTAAAATGAAAATTGAAAGTTAGTGCCCAATCTTAAAAGAGAGCATCAGAAGGTAGGGTCCGACCACAAAAGAAGTGAATCATTAGTTAAGGACTGATTCAAAAATGAGGATTGAAAGGTAGTGATGAATCTTAAAAAAGAGTGTCGAAAGGTTAGGACTGACCTCAAAAGTAGTGAATCAGAATTTAGGGATTGATTTGAAAATGAGGATTGAATTTGAAAATGAGGATTGAAAGGTAGTGATAAATCTCAAAAGAGAGTGTCAGAAGGTAAGGACTGACCTCAAAAGTAGTGAATTAGAATCTAAGAACAGATTGGAAAATGAGGATTAAAAGATAGTGATCAATCTCAAAAGATAGTGTTAGAAGGTAAGGACCAACCTAAAAAATAGTGAATCAGAAATTAAAGACTGATTTGAAAATGAGGATTGAAAGGTAGTGATCAATCTCAAAAGAGATTGTCGAAAGGTAAGGACATACCTCAAAAGTAGTGAATCAGGAATTAGGGATTGATTGAAAATGAGAATTGAAAGCTAATGATCAATCTCAAAAGAGAGTGTCGGAAGGTAGGGTCCGACCTCAAAAGGAGTGAATCAGAATTGAAGGACTAATTCGAAAATGAGGCTAATTCGAAAACGAGGATTGGTGGTGTTAAATCCAAAGATGTGTGTCATGTGAAAAGGTTGACATTGGTGAAGAAGATTTATGAAAATTTGGGAGTTTTTGCGCAGAATGTGAAATTCTGTGGGGTTAGTGCAGACAAAGATAGTCGTGCAGCGTGAGCAAAGAGTAAGAAACTCCGAAATTGAGAGAATCCACTCAACAGATTTATTTTCTTTTCTTATTGTTTTTATCCAATTTAATTTTTTAAAATATGTTTTCAAAATTTGATTCTAGTTGGTTGATTTTTTTTAAAGAGAGTTATTTTTTTGTTTGTTTATTGGTAATTTTTGTTTAAATTTTATTATCATTAAAATTTTTTTTGTTTGTTGTTCTGTTGTTTGTTCGTTATAATTTTGAACCAATGTGTGGTTCGTGGCTTCCATCTATCGTACAAAAGGAAATTGACAAAAAAACACATTTCTGAATGAAACTTCATTAATCTGTTCCAACTAAATGTTACAGATCAAGTGTAGGCTAATGCCTCAAAAAGTACAATATGCTAAATGCATCAAAGTACATCCAAAATATCTCATGCCAAGTACACATCATAGGCTGAGCATCTCTGATACATATTACATTGTTGTAATGTAATAAAGTAGAAAGGAATCATCTAACTGTCTGTTCCTGCTGTGACGAGCTCCTAAATGAACTGACTTTCTAAGCCATGCTTCAAGACAAGAGCTCCCTTTGCATGTGCTTAGAGGTGCAATCCTCTCATAGCTCGTAAGGCAGTAGTTCCGCCAGCTCTAGATCTAGTTGAAACCCGTGCGGTATTTTGCTGTCGTCCATCCGTCGGAAGTTCACAGACACCCTGTGGTGTCGCACTCATGGAATGTAATGCTTGGCAACGTCTGTACTATTGCCTTTAAGAACAAGCACTGAGCCAACTAGTAGGGGAATCTCCACAGAGCCTCTGAACTCACTAAGGCCGATGATGTCAATTTCTTTCCCAAATAAGATGTTACTTTTACTCATGAATGAAACTATACAAAACGGCCTCACGTAGTCATGGTGATCGATGTACGGAGGTGTGCAATCACCCTCATCATAGATGTTGATAATATAACTATTTAGATAGCACGTAGCGGGTAGAATACTCCATCTAACCATTCTTTTGATCATCCACTTTATCATTGAAGGTAGGGGATCTACTTGATCATGTCTAAGGATTTTAGGTGGATTCCCTTCTCTATCATTTCTGAAGTTGTAGCAGCAGCCAAACTAGATAGTAATCCTCCTTTTTCCTCGCATCCATTTCCTCAGCTCAGAATAGTTTTTTCCATAAGTAAACCTACTCGACCTCTATCCCATAGGTAAAAAATGCAGTCAATACTTTGTTCGTCAGTGTCTGAGAAGACTCTGATATACAGTTCTAATCCCTCCAGTATGTTGATGATTTTTCCCAGTATTTCTTCATAGAATTCAAAGTCTCTTTTATTTACTTTTCTCATTATATATTATTCCACCGTACTGGGAGTCAGCAGTTTTTCTGAGTATTCCCTCATTTGAATATAAGCGGAAATCCAAGCTGGTGTTGTCTCTGGCTCTAACTAAATGTATGATTCTGCGTCTGACAGGACGTTTGGCTCTGTACTCCTCGGAACATACGGTTCTGCATCCTTTAGGACATATGGCTCTATTTCTATCAGGTAATCAATGGTCTGAGATCCATCATCGGTAGATGCATATTCCTCCAATGTGCTTTAGTGTTGCAGTTGTAGGACATTGTTATCCGGGCACTCTACGAATGCCCCTGTAGCTGATGCTCGTGTAGGTATTTCGGCAATGCAGGTAGGGTAACTCGTACACAAAACATATGAAGCTGGAAGTATCTTTTACTTTTTAACAAACTCGGAATCCTCATCTGCAGCAAGCTGGCTGGAGGAGGTCTCTTTCATGCGTGGATCATAAATGTGTCCCTCAGGAATAGGAGTGAGCAAGTTGTCTACCTCTTTATGGCGTCTCTTCTCTTCTCGTAAGAAAGCTCTCTATTTTCATGGACTGGCCTTTCTTCGCTGTGTTCTTTCTAGTGGAGCAAACAATATCCATTCATTATCAACAACAACAAGGCCCCAAGTCGGCGCAGGTATCATGGATGGTAAATGGCTGGGCCCCTTCATCGGGTCCTGTTGTACCATCACGTTCTTTCCTTTCAGTGACGCACTGCCTTTGGTGGCCACCCTTAGTAATGAGGGCAAACCTTCCTTTTGCCGTAGACTGACAAAATTCATTAAAGGTCCCTCGTAATTCATGCCGACTTGGTTAAATTCCATGTCAAAATCTATAATGTCGCCTTGCGGCACCATTTCTTCATTTAGTGCGAGATTCTAACCATCATGAAAGGCAAAGATCAGCCTCTGGCTTGATATTTCTCTGCAGACAGCAGGAAAAATGTCAGTTGGCTGAAACTTAGCATTAACAAGAACAAAACAAAGTATTTATTAAAGGAAATTTTAATTTATGAAGAGATTTTTATTTGTGTGAATTTTGTTTAATTTAGTAGAATTTAAAGTTTAAATGTAGAAAGGAGAGAATTTGAAGTGTAATTCTTTTAAAAATTTTCATTATATTGAGGTTAATTTTGTTATAGAAATTTTGGACCCAGTCACAAACTTTTGGCTACATAGATAACCCCAAAACAATCAAAATTTCAAAATTTCAAATCAAGTAAAGGCAAGCAGTATCAATTTGCATAGTATGTCTTCAAGTATCGTCCGTTGATTTGTAGCATGGGTCTTTCACCCCAAAAATATACTAACTGGTAGGCTCCTACTGCGTAAACCTTTTCAACGATAAATGGTCCCTCCTAAGTTGGCTCAAATTTTCCACCTGTCTTGCAACATGTAAGAATGGGTCTTTTAAGCATGAGGACGAGATCACCAACTTTAAATGTATTTAAATGTCCTTAGGAGGACCAATTTGTCATGAGCTTGTATCATCTTTTCCTGGTAAAGTTCAAAATTTTGTTGTGCTTCAAGTCATTTTCCTTCCATACTCTCTAGTTCCTTGAGCCCGAGCTTTGCACTTTCTTTTGTTGTGAGTTGTTTGGCGACAATGACTCTGAAAGACGGCGTTTGAATTTATAATGGTAGCACGGCCTCGGACCCATATACGAGCATGTAGGATTGTAGGGTGTACACTGAGTGAGAGTCCTGAACATCGTCCGGTAGGCCCACAAAGTTTCTAGCAATTTATTCGGCCAATCTCTTTTATTTTCATCCAGTATTTTCCTTAAAATCTGTACTAATGTTTTGTTGAAGGCTTCAGTCAATCCGTTTACTCTGGGATAGTAAATTGTAGAGTATCTCCAATCTATCTTGTGTCTTTTGATGAAATTATTGTTTTTGGTTCTTTTAAAAGGTGCCCCAACGTCAGAAATTATTCTTCACGGTACTCCAAAATGATAGATAATTTGACTTTTAAAGAAATGAAGGACTTGTTGTGTTGTAACCTCTCATAATGGCACTGCCTCTGCCCACTTGAAGAAGTAATCTGTTGCGACAAGAATAAACTCGTGTCCTTTGAAAGATGGAGGGTCTATCAAACCTATTATTTTTGTATCCCAACACTCAAATGGCCATGAAGCAACAGTTGGGTGTAGCACATTCAGAGGTCGGTGCAAGAACACCCGATGCACTTATCACTGGTGACATTTTTGGGTTGCGTCCATGCGGATAGACATCATTATTGGCCAATAATATCCGAGTCTTTTGATCTTCATTTTCATTTTTGGCCCTGACTGGTGAGTGCCACACAATCCGACATGTACTTCTTTGACAATATTTTGGGCTTCAACTTTGCTTAGGCATCGTAGCCACATCTGATCGAATGATCTTTTATAGAGGACATCACCCACTAGAGCGTAGACATAGCCCTCTTTGTGATATGGTGTGCTTCAGACTTGTCCTATGACAGCTTTTCAGCATTCAAATATTCTATTAATGACTTGCATCAATCTTCGTTGATATCCATAATTGCAATCATTATTTCTTCTTTTTCGATCTTGTGTGAAGTTTTGAGGTCAATTCGAGACAGAACTTATTTTCAGAACTTGTCTTCTTTGTACTGTAATTTTGATGGAATCCTCCGGGGGGCACGTCAATTCCTTAGCACCGTCAATTCCTTAGCACTTTTTGCTAGAGCATCGACATGGGCATTATCTCCCCAAGGAATTCAGTAGAAAGTCACGTAGAGGATTAGCTCCAGTAGCTTCATTGTGTACTAGTGGTTTTCTACTAGTCTTAGTTTCAAAATTTTGTATTGTCCGACGACTTGCTGGATGACGAGTTGTGAGTCATTATAGATGGCAATGTTTATTATATCCTTTAAGATTGCCAACTCCAATCCGGTGATTAAGTCTTCATATTCTGCTTCATTGTTGGTGCACAAATCTGTCAAGTGGTATGAGAACCTCAACTTACCCTTATCTAGCATGATAAAGATCAAATCAATCTCTGCTTTGCCCAGTATGACTTTGCCTGATCTCCTATCTTTTTTTTCTGATGAAGCACCATCAAAGTACATCTCCCAGCATTTCTCATTGGAGATTTCCATTTGTAATACTTGCTCATCTAGTAGTTCATCGTTGAGAAGGGACCCAGCTGACAGTGGGTGTGCAGCGAGAAAGTCTGCTAGAATCTATCCCTTGATAGCATGGATGGGAACAAAAGTTCTATCGAATTGCAAGTCTTACTCAACAGTTGAAGAGTGTTGGTCGGGTCATCAAGTATTACAACGGATTAACATTCAAGATTGGAGTAATCTTATGAGAAAGCATGTAATGCTAAGCTTTTGGGCTGCAAAAATTAATGTTAGACAATGCTTCTCTATATTTGGATACCTTACTTCCATCAGTATCAGACAACAACTCAAGTATTAGAGTACGCTTTCCTTACCCTCGTCATTCACTTGGGCTAAGATGACTCCAAGGGAGTCATCTAGGGCCGCAGTATAAAGTATCAAAGGTTTTCCTAGAATAGGGGCTGCCAAAACAGGAGGCGTAATTAAATATTGTTTAACTTCCTCAAAGGCCCGCTGACATTTCTCTTTCCAAATGAATTTGGTGTTTTTTTTAATTAATGCCGGGAAGGACTGACACCTAATTGAGAGATTAAAATTAAAACGTCTAGATATGCCAACTTCCCCTGAAAGGAACATATAAACGTCTAGATATGCCAACTTCCCCTGAAAGGAACGTATTTATCTTAAGGTTTTAGGAGGAGGCATTTCCAAGATAGCTTTAATCTTATCTGGGCTGATCTCGATTCCCCAATGATGGACAACGAATCCTAGAAACTTCCCAGAGGTAACGCTAATGACGACGCCAAAAGCACACTTTAAGGGATTCATTTTAAGGTGATATCATCGTAATCGTTCGAACACAATCCTTGAATAATCTTTAAGGGATTCATTTTAAGGTAATATCATCGTAATCGTTCGAACACAATCCTTGAATCGAATGGTCTATTTTTTGTTTACTTTTGATGAACAAATCATCATCCACGTAGCATTCCACTTGATTCCACTTGATTATGGATGAGGTTGTAAAAAATCTTCATCATTGCATGTTGATATGTTGCTCTGGTGTTCTTTAACCCAAACGACATCACTATATAGCGGTGTCCTGAAGGCTGTAAGTGCTGCATCCTCGGGAGCCATCTTGATTTGGTTGTATCCCGATGATCCGTCCATGAAAGAGAAGATTTCATGTGTAGAAGCGATATCCACCATCATTTCTGGTATTGGTAATGGAAACTCATCTTTCAAACTTGCTTTGTGTAAATCTCTAAAGTCGTCGCAAATACAGATTTATCCATTTTTCTTCTTAACAGGAACATCTTAACAGGAACAATGAACAGGAACAATGTTGACTAACCATGTGGGGTATTGCTCTTCTTTTACAAAGTTAGCGTTTATTAATTTCTTTACCTTGGTGATGACTTATTGCTCTATTTTGAGGCACATTCTTCTTTGAGCTTTTTTTACTAGGATTATATTCTTATCTACCTCGAGTTTATGAACTGCAACTTCTGCTATCAGTCCTGACATTTCATCATAACTCCATGCGAAGCAATCTTTGAATTTGGTTAACAATTTGATCAGCTGTAGAAATACTTCATCTTTGAGTAGAGAACTTATGAAAGTAGGTCAGGGTTGCTCTTTAGTCCCGAGGTTGATTTCCTTTAACACATCAACTATTGATTTGATTTCTTCATCAAATTCTGGCGAAGCATCTTCTATTAGTTGGTCTGTAGAGTCATCCTTCATATCGAGGTAATTCTCTTCTTATTCACTAGCAACAACCATGCAAAATTTTCAATCATCGACTAGTCCGACTGTACCAAATCTGAGAACCACTTTTGAGTTGGGAGTTCGACTTTTAACACTCCATAACTTTTCAAAAAGTTGTAATTTATCTCTTGGCATTTTTTTGATAAGTGTCCTTGTTAAATTAAATTTAGTACATAAGGTGAAAATAAACCAAAGGCAATTCCATTAATTCATTAGGATCTTCATCCAAATTTACATTTACATGATTTTCAAGATTACTGATTTTCAAGATTACTAGAGGTAGAAGCATGGTAAAATTTGATCGGCTTTGAACCAACACTACAGACTTACTTGACCTCTAAAATCTCAACCTTTTGAGGGAGAATTAGAGTAAGGGTCATGGTATTCACACTATGGTTTATCTGAATATACATTGTCTCATATTTGCTTTTATCCACATCTTCTAAGGATATCTCATACTAAGGTTTCCTCTATTTTATCATCATATTTCATCTTTGGAATTGTCTTCATCACCGATGTTGATGGTTGGCTTATTCCGTTCAATGATTAAGTTGTTTCTTGCTCGTCCACGTCCCCACCTCGACCTCGGGTGCGCAAACTAAAAGAACCTCCACCAACTTGTTGTAAGAGAGTAGTGGAAGATTGTTGAAGTAGAGTTGAATGACCCAGCCATTGTACTTCTTCTGGATCTTTAGTGTTGTTTGTAGCAATTTTGCGAGATAAGACAGTTTTCTTTGGAGGCGCGTAGTAGGCAGCATCTTCATGAATACCGACTTCATGAATTGAAAATGGTTGTAGATCTCCTTTGATGCAGTGTTCTTGTCCTTCTTTGTAGTACTTGATGCACTGGTGTAGAGAAGATGGAACAATGTTTTGCTCATGAATCCATGGTCGACCAAGTAGAGCATTGAAAGAGGTCTCAACGTCGATGATATGAAACTTAGCGGTTGTTGCTAGTTCTCCAACCTTCTTAAACAATGTAATGGATCCAAGGGCTCTTTCTCCCTTTTGGTTGAATCTTCTTAGCATTATTTTATCGGTCGTAATCTCTTAAGCTTCGATGTCCAAATAAGCCACTGCCCATAGGCTTATCAAGTTAAGTGATGCTCCAAGATCTACTAAAACTCCGGACAACACAAATCTGCCGATATTAACAGAGATGTAGATTGGTAGGTTGTGGTCGGCGGTATCGAGCAGGAAATCTTCATCTGTGAAGGTCACCCAAGGTTGTTCTCTCAACGAGCAAACTTCATCTGAGGATGTGCTGGCCAACTGAGCTAAGAAAATCTCTGGATCGAGCAACGATGTAACTAGAGACTCTCGCATCTCCTTTGATAGGATTATAGTGTCATAGATGATTAATCGGGTCGGCAACTTCTTGAGATGAGCTAGCATGTTGTAATCCACTTTGTATGACCCTCTAATTTCCTCTTAGTTATGTGTTTCTTCCACTAGTGGCGGTGGAGGTAGTTCTTCTCGAGTTACTATTTTTTTCCTTAATCCACTAGAGCTGTTCTTGGGGGTAACACTTTCCCGCTCCTTAAGTTTTTTTTCTATAATTTCTTCTTCTTGAGGTAACTTTATTGAATTTTCTGGTGTTTCTTCTTTGTCGGCAAGATCTAAGTTAGTGGAAAGTGGTGTACCATGGTGCTTGAGGATTGGCTCCTCAATTCCAGTGTTATTGTAGCTAGTATTGTTGATGCCTTCTTCAATCTTGTTAATGAGTTCGTCAAACTCAAGTACAATTTAAAGGTCATTTCGGGAATCGAGATCAAAGTTAGATTCATCATAATTAATTACATCATCACTAGAAATAGTTAAAATGTAGCCGAAATCACAACCATTATATTCATAAGACCCCGTAGGGGTAAAAAGATAATCATATAAAATTAAGGGTTCGGGGATTTTCTTCCCCAAATCTGAGACAAACAATCTAGCAGAGGCAGCTCCTATCATATCTATTTTGCTATCAATCTTTGTGATGACAATCTTCTTTCTCTTTGTTTTTGATAATGATGGCTCTTGTGGTGAAATCTTCATCTCGGGCTTGACATGTTGAAGACTCTGAACGGAAGTTCGTTTTGACGTGTTCTGGATTTGGTTCAATATTTTCTAGGATGATTTGGTCCAGACCGCACTCCATCCATCTTTTTAGTGTATGTGGAAGATTGTTTTAATGAATTCTGGATTTTATTTTGGACCCTCTTGAGCTCGTCCCAAGTCGTACTCCATCCTTCTTCTGCGGTATATGGATCAATCGGAGAAATCGGCTTAGCCGTAATCATATTTATGGAACCTTTTTCAGGTTCCCTTAAATATTCTTTCAAAATTGTTATATTTCCTTCTTTAAGATTTTTCTCGAGCTATTCCTTCAAGATGAAGCATTCTTCTATAGTGTGTCCAAGCATTCGGTGATACGAGCAAAAATTTGGTTCATCTCTTTTATCGACCTCTTCTGGTTTCTTTGGCTCTGGTAATCTAAACTCGGGCTTTTTCATCAGACTTCTGAACATTTTGGATATGTCTTCATCTTTGAAATAATACACCATTTTCTGTCGTTCTACCAGAGAAATTCTCTTATTCTGAGATGACCCTCCTTGAGGTGGTCGCTTGTTGGACTAGCTATTCTGTTTCTGAGTATGCTGTGATGAAGATTGATGAGGATTTTATGCATATATTTTCATTGGTTTTTTTCCTTTGTCGACAATTGCTACTGTTCTTGATTTCTTTTCAAACACTCTAGTTGCTATGAACTTCTCGTGTGAATCCATATGTTTGATGTTTTCTTGAAGATTGCTGGCTTTACTGAGTAGCTTCTCTAAGGATTTGATGGTGAGTCACTTGAGCATGAAAGCTACTAGCCCATGAATGCTTTTTAGTAAGATCTCAATTGCATGATGTTCTTGTAGTTGAGTTTCACACTTAATGCTAAGGTTTCTCCACCTCAAAATGTAATCCACCAAAGAATCGTTGGGCTTTTCCTTTTTCATCATGAGCTCTCTTATAGAGACATAGTGTTGTGCTCCTATGAGTCTCTTCACAAACATATTTTCCAGCTCGGAAAATGTCTTTATTGATCTGTTAGTTAAACCGGCATACCAATCACATACCAATCAAAGGTAAAGGTGATCCCTGACAAGCTGCTAACGAATTGTTAGAAGAGTAAAGCTTCACTATTCCTTGTGTTGCCACAACTGGCTCGGAAATGTGTTATATGATGTATGGGATTTCCAGTCCCATCAAATAATCTTGAAGTTCGGGGACACGAAACCCTTAGGGAAGGTTACAACATCAAATTCTTTCAGGTAAGGTTTACCCTTTATAATCAATGCACCACCCTTGGATTGGGTTAAGGCCTCCCGAACTTGCTTCATTATATAAATTCTTTTTCTGGTATGGCATTCGATGGAGAATCCTTCTTTGGTTGTTCATCTCTGTTTGCAACTTCTCTTCTTTCATCTGTAATATGTATAATTTTTGGTTGGTTGATCTTTGGAGAGGCTAGTTGCGGTGGTTGTGATTTCCATTTAATGGTGCCCATGGCGGTCATGGCGGTGACTATCTCTTCTATCATTTTTTCCAATTGACTGACTTGTTCTTCCCTTATGAGGATAGCCCTGCGCAACTCATCTACGATGTTCTCTTCGACGAGAGGTTGAGCCTCGCACGCAGATGTTACGGCTCTGGTTTCAATGACATGGACATCCATGAAATCCTCTTCGAGGTAATCATTATAGTAAAAATTGACATCATTGTTGTCGATGGAAATTTCGCGTTCCCGAGCCAACTTGGAAATCTCAGCCCTGAGCTTTTCAGCTTTTTCTCCAATCATTGATTCCTTGATTGTTTTAAGATCTGCAGGACCCTGTTGGACCTCCTCCTCTTTTTCTTCCATTTCACTGGCAATCGCTGTGATTATGCAAGATACTTCAGACCCTAGCTTCATTCCATGATCTTGCTCTGCAGGCTTACTAGACTGTATTGGTACATCAATCTTGGGTATCCATACCTTTTCCTTTGACGATGAAGCAACTGGACAGAGTGCCCTAGCAGCAACATTGGTATGCCAAGGAAGAGTATGCTCCCCATGGTGTAGACCAGCTACAATATCGGGTAATCTCTTTGTCTTTTCCTTTAGAATTTTAGGAACATCCTTGTAGTGGGTGATTGGTAGGATTCTTGGACCCATTCTTTACTCAACCGGTCGATTGCCTACGGTCCTGGCGACGACAGACTCGATGTAGACTGTAATGGTATCAACTCTACTCCCTAAATGAAACCAGATAGGGATACGAGTAGGCAAAGCCTTATTTAACTTTTGATATTTTTTGGTAGATATGATGTCCTTTATAATTTCTTTCTTCATGCAAGGGGCTATTGCATGTCCTACTCGTTTAAGTAGTTCACCGACTGAAGAACCATCTTTGGCGGCTAGCCTTTGAAAAATTGAACTGACTCGGATTATAGGAGTTTGTTTCTTTCTCTCCACACCCTATCCATGAAGTGATGGCAATGCAGCGGCAATCTTCTGGATACTCCCATGCCCATTGGTATCCATCAAATGATGGAATCTACTTCCTCGCAAGAGTGGATATACTTTCGATAATTCTAACTCCTCTTGGTGAGGCTTTTTCTAGAAAGGTATTTCCTTAGGAGCCTAGGCTTTAGTAGGTAGCCCTCCGAACTCTGCTGTTGTGGTTTCTCCTTTGGGTTCGAGTTAGTGGTGTAGTCCTTGAACCCGACCCGATTTCAAACACTTATGGCGGGACAGCTAATACCTCAGTCAAATCTTTAATGATGATTACTTCTCTCCCTCTAGTAGCAATGGGGACAGCAGGCTTGATAGGTGTCATGGTGGCAGTAGTCTTGGCTTTCTTGTAGGAAGGGAAATCTTGAAGACAAATTAGGTTGAATTCAGCAAACGGCTATTGAACTTCTGGAGCGGTAACTTTCATCACGACGAACGGAGCCTTCCCGAGGATAACCTCGAGGTCTTCAAATCCGGCTCCGAACTTAATGGTATGAAAAACATTGTGGGCTTCATGGCTTGTCGGCAAGTTGCAGGAAAAAGTTAGCGTTGGGTAGGCCATTGCAATAGCTTTAAAAGTGAAAGTTTTGGGGTTAGCTATATGGTCAAAACCTTGTAATCTTTAGTGCAAGCACTGAAAATTAAGAAAGGTTGGTCTGTAGACCGAGTAAATTTTAGTTTGTGGAGATTTTAACATTTTTAGTAAAAAGTTAATTTGAAAGTAGAAAAATTTAATTAATATAAAAAAATTTTAAAGCTCACGCAGCACAACCCAATTTTATTTAATTTGCAAAATAACAAATCAGATTGGGAAGAGAGATGTGAAGTGTTTAGGACCTAGTGCGGGACCCATTTAGCAACTCACAATGCCCAGGTGGAACTACTCCACCAACACACCTAATTCGGTTCGACCACACATGAAGATTTAAGGAGTCCTTAATGGCCTCTTGAACCCCTCTGTTCAAAGGTGCTTGAACAGACAGTCCTGAAGTCCAAAAAGTTGGCCGTACTTTCCCAAGATAGAAATGAGTAAAGTAGGTCAACGAAAGAAGGTTAATTTGGTCCAAGAGGGACATGGACACATTACCGATATATGAAGATAGTATTTTCCTTATTTAAATGGAAAGAAAGGCTAGTCCCCAATAAAGTCGCCAAAAGCTGTCGACACTATTTTTTGTTGGAGGAGTTACCAATAAGAAGCTATCGGTCACTGAAATTGAAATCCCATTTCCCTCTTCGGAAGGTTATTTTAATGTTTAGAAAAATATGTAATCAAACTGACCTCATATTTTTTATAGTTTAAATGAAAGAGCGTTGTACATCAAATCCTGTATGTATCCCGAAGGATAAACATATAACTTGAGGATGAGGCTTGATCAAATAAACTGAGAAATGTGTGACGTCCGTTTGGTCTGTGAAAATATTTTATTTATCGATAATTATTTATCAATAATTTCCCCTATTTAAAATGAAGAATTGAATAGGGTTTTTATTAAGTATTAAGCTGGGTTTAGATAAGCTTCTTATAAGGTCAAGCCTCCATAGTTAATTACATCTTAAATGGCCTAAGTAATCTAAGAAAACTCTCGATAAAAATCAAGAAAAAATTATCTTCAAGGATTTCAAAAAGATTGGACTTCTCAAGGATATCAGACAAAGAGGTGTGAAACAATATTGACTCAAATTTGGAGCATTTTATTTTTGGAATCCAAAAGAGGAAGAACTAGGGGATATCATAGATATGGAGGAGAACCTCAGTGATTTCCCAAGCTATCCTATTGTTTGGCTTCAGTTTTGAGGAGAAATTATTTAAGTGTTTCATCCTGCTAATTTTTATTAATTTAGTGCTTACATTTGTGTGGAACGATCACACAAGTAGCCTGGAAGATGTTAGGATTTAGGTCGTGACAAACAACAACCTCGGAATCCTAAGACAAGTTAGGGCTTAGATTGCACAACATGATTGGGCAAAGACCTAAGGACAAGGTGAGGATTTATGTTACATAAGCAAACAACCTCAAAATTCTATGGCTTGGTTGTTTAATTCTAAGGAAGGAAATGTTTAGCTGGGGAAGACAGGTTTTGCTATTGAAGATGGCCGTGCTGCCCACCATGCTAGCTCCATGCTCCTTGCCGTGACGAGTTTGAGTTTTTTAGGGTGTCAAGTTAGATGTCAAATCAGGTGGCCCTATGGTTGAAGTTCTTTAAATTTTATGGGGGATGTTAAAGTTGATTCGAGCGACACCGGTTAGGATCCTACGGTTCCCTTGTCTAGCACCACTATTTTCTATTGGATTCACTTATTCCAAATGAATTTACTAAACTCAACTTAATAAGTTCCATAATTTCATTTAGGCCTTGGGAAGCCTTGTTAGCAACCGTAGTTTACCTCCTCTGAGGGTTTCGTGTGATGATTGTGATTAAATTTTGAGTTGTCTTATATTTTGGATGTTGTGGCGGTGAATTTTATCATGGTTGATTTTAGTTTTGGTATTGGTTTTGGTTTTGTGGCTATCCTGACAGTTTTAGTTTTCATGTAGGGTGACATCGTTGTTTAGCATGCAAGTTTGTGTTAATATCAAAAGTACAGTATGAAAGTACAAGAAAGATGGCGCTATAAACTATAAAAGCGTACTTGGCGAGCCTTCTTGTTCCATTCTTGTTCCACCACCTGAAATGTTCCACCACCTGAAACTCAAAATGCGTGTTCGGGCATTTTATATGAAGTAAGAAAGTAAAGTTTTAGTGGCTTAGCTAAACCTTGGTCTTATCTTGGTGGGTCTCTATTGTTTTGATTAGAGATGATGTTAAGCAAAACATATTAAGTTTAGTAGACCTCCGAGGTATCCAATAGGTCTAGAGGATGAAGAAAGTCCATGCTTCGCTCTCACCGCCTGGTGAAAAGTCTCGAGGTCATTTAAACTTATTATGTTGCTTAAAAATCCATCTAGTAAATAACATTAAAGCTCAATGAACAATGATGTTTCAATTATCCCTAAGAGTAGGGTAATTATCACTTGTGATGTAATTTGTAAATTATGTGTGTGATGACCCTTAAAAGGACAAGTTAATGTTATCAAGGTACTCAACCAATTTCTTAATTTGGGCTTGTAGTGTTTGAAAGATGTTCAATTTTTAACTATGTTCTTCTTTCTAATCCTCATTTAATCAAATTTGATTTAGCCTAGGTCACTACTAAGCCCTTAAGATTTTGGTAGATATCTTAGTTATTTTAAAAGAAGTTTAATTTAAGTGATGATGATTATTCAAAGCACTTAAATGTCATTTAAAGATCAAGTAGGGGTATTAAATTAGTGAGTTATCAACTTCCAAACCCATACCCCTAAGTTTAGGATCATTTAATTGACTAGACTTCCAAATTTTAATATTTTAAGGAAATTTCAAATTTATCCATTCATTATAGAAAGAGTGAGGTTGGTTTCTACCAATTAATCCCCTTGTGTTTCAATCATCCAAATAAGTTAAATTAAATCAGAGGTTACCTTTTTCTCTCCTTGAATAAAGGCTAAATGTTAATTAAGGCTAAATTTCTAAAGTTACATTTTTGCCCCTAAGGCCCTATCACTTCATAATTTATCAAATTTAATTCAAATGACTTTTGAATTTTTATCCCACCTCACCCATGGCTCAATTAAGACATCAAAGGATAAAATGTGATTTTTTCAAAATTTAATTTAATTTACATATTTATTTTAATGCAAAAATAGGATTTTTAATAGAAAATTCTATAACTTGACCAAGAAAAAGCATAATCCCTTGAAATTTTTACTAGAGGTAGACTTAGCTTAAAGAAGCATTAGAGCTAAATTTGATGATTTCTTAAATTATATGTGAATTTTTATAATTATTTTAATTTCTCGAGTGTTTACTAATTATAAAATATTTTAAATGTGGAAAATTAAGTTTTATATTTTTATTAAATCTCTTTGATGTTAAGTAACATAGAGAAATGAATTTCATATTTTTTTTATTTTTCTTTGAATTATTGGAATTATTTTCGTGAAAGTCCATTTTTAGCCTTTAAAAAAATTTTTAAGCTTCAAAATTCTATATCGTCACTTAGAAAATTAGGAAAAATATTCCAATTGTTCCTAAGTGCTAAGAAAATAATATAAAATATTTCCATGAATTGTATTATTTTTGTAATTTTTTTGTGATTTTTGTCATTTTTTAATTATTTAAATATTAAAAATAGGCTAAAAATTAAGTTTTTATTTTAATTACCATTTTATTTTTAGAAAATTCCTCTAATCACAGAGAACTCCAAAATCTAATTTTATAATTTTTTGAGTTATATTTTAATTATTAAAAATTACTTTATTACCAAAAATGTCATTTAACTTGAAAAACCAATTTGAGTTATTAAATGAGCTCCAAATATTTTAAAATTTTTATGGGGAGTTATCTAAACTTTGAATATTAGTGGAGATTAAAAATCAAGTCATTTAGATGTTTGTGTTACCCAAAATTATTTTTCTTTGTGTTTTAGGGTTGGTGGAAATTAAGCATATTTTTAATGACTTAACCCATGAAACATTTTCCAAAGGGTTCTTTAGTCATAATAAACCTTCCAAAATTTTCTTAGATTTTTTCAAGAAACATGCTAATTATTATAAATAATTTATGTAAATAATATACATAATCTTGAAAAAATAAGGCTCTCTATCGAGAGATCTTCTCTGACTTTGGAAAAATTAGGGAATGTTCCCTAAGATAGAGGCAACAACATGTCAAAATTTCAAGTCGTGGTGAAATTTCCTTCATACATGGAGAATTAAAAGAGTCAAAATAGTATTTAATTAATTTAAAATAAAACATACATCAAATGGACTTCAAATTATTTCCATATTGTTCTCCTCTATTCACTGAGGTCTTTTTATTTTATTTTTGTAATTTTCCTACATCAAGTTATGGATTTTTGAAGTTAGGGATATTTATTTAAATAAGAAAGTACCCTAATTATCTATTTAAACGCACAGCGCAGACTAGATCCTAGGTGGCTCCGAAAACACGCGTGGCATGCTGTGGTTGGACACCATCATCCACGTATCCGTTGACTTGGCTCCGACTTTATGAACCAAAGCACTGTACTGCTTCATCTCGTCCATTGATGAGATAAACGGGCGAACTAACGACTTCCTGTCATCGACCCCAAATAGGAGAACCTGAGAACCGTCAACACAAAAACCTTAAGAGCTCCCTCTAGTCTCAACCAAATCTCATGGGGATTGATCATATGGACTCGTATAAGTGAGACAAACACATCCATACGGTAATCATGCAATTAAAATAATCTTAATGAAATGGAGAATCAAAATTGGCTCAGGAAGTAACTCGGTAAGAGGGGGAGTTCAATACCATTGCTCTGAGAAGGGAAGCTTTGATCAGAGGTGCTCGACACATTTGTGGAGGTCCAAGGAGGATAGGGATTAAGCCTGTTGTTGTGGTGAAAGGCCCAGGTATGAATTCAACCAAGCTCAATTTCAGGTGTTGGTCTAGAGCTATGCTAGGGTCTCTATGGAAGGAGAATTTGATGGGGCTTTTCCTTATTTCACTGTGGTGAAGGTGTGAGTGAATTTAATCTGAGTTTGATGGACTGTGGAGGAGTGGTGAGCCCTGTCCTGCTTTTTCGTAGAAGTTTGAGCTCAAAATTGGGCTTCCACAGTAGAGATCAGTGGGGGAAAGTGGTTGGATTGAGCTGAGGAGGTCTCAAAGAGTCTCTGGGAGCAATTTTGAGGGGTCTCTCTAAGAAATTTTGAGCACTCCCTCCGTGTCCATGGAGGTGAGCTTTTTATGAAAAATATTGAGCACTCCCTCCGTGTCCATGGAGGTGAGCTTTTCATGAAAAATATCTTAAGGCTTGCTTGCATGGCCAATGAGGGAGTGAAAAGTGATGCTTTGGTGGAGGCCAAAGAGGCTATAAGATTTAATTTGGATGAGGTGGCCTCTAGGTTTAAAATGAGTTTTATTCCATGGGGGTGGCTCATGGTTTTCATGTTTTCTGGCCACTAGGCCGGTCGGTCAAACTAGGGGAGGTGGCCAGAGGGCTCAGGGACCTCTGAGGAATCTGTCATAACAATTGAATGGGTTTGGGCTTTGTTTTGGAAAAAAAAAACTTAAGCTTCAGCAATTTTGGAAACCTTATATTTTAATTTAGGAGAACTTTGGTCCATGTCTTTGCTTAGGTGGTTTTATAGAGTTTAGATTGGTAATTAGGGTCCAACTAATGGCTGTGGAGTTATTACTTTGGCGGCTTTGGTGTGGTTAGGCTAACTTTAGTGCATGGGTCTAATGTGGGTTCAAATGAACAAAACTTGGGTTTGGGCTAGTCTAGTCATGACCTTGAACCCAATTGATTGATCAACATTGTGTAGATGATTGTAATGAAGATTTTTAGTGAAGGATTGAAATGATTTTGAGTTCAGATTTTGAGTTCAATTGGAGGGGCAATTGGAGGGGCAATTTGGAGGATTTTTGAAATTTGGTCAATTTGGGCATGTTGGGCTAGACTTGGGTTAAGATTAAGCTAGGATTCACATTTAGCTCAATTGAATGGTCCAAATGATCAAGGGAGATGTTATAAATATTTTTCATGAAGGAATACAATGGAAATTTTGGGGCTAAGGCATTCAATTTGGGGGAATTTTGAGACATGGACAATTTGGGAATTTTTTGGATTTGGGTTGAAATTAAATGAAATTGAAGCTTCACCAAGGCCAATTAAAGAACAATTTTGATGTTTATGAACGTTTTGAAGAGTTTACAAAATAAATTATGGCAAATTCAGTGGGATATTGGTTTAATTAAGTGAGATTAGGTCATGTGGCCAAAATTGTGGGTTTTGATTTCGATCAAAATTGGGCTCAAAGCATGGGCCAATTGAGATTGGATTTGGTCTAGGTTGTTCATATGGAAGGTTAATGTGAGTTTAGGATTGAAATTGGTGGAAAATGGGACAAATTTGATGGACATTTGAGGTGGATTTAGGGAGATTGGGCCTTTGAAAGTAATTTTAGGGGTTTTGGTCAAAATGGCCAAATTGGGTCGTGTGGTAGTTGAGAAAAGTGAAATTAGGAATATTTGAAATATTTTGGGAATTTTTGGGAATTTTTGGAATTTTGGGGTAAGGAGGGGTATTTCGGTAATTTGGCAATTTTTGATGATTTTGGGTAATTTGGGTATTTTCAAAAGGTTTGAAATGATTTTTGAATAAATTTGGGTATTTTGGGTAAATTTGGGAATTTTGACCAAATTTAGGGTTTTAAAGGTACTTAGGTATTTTGGGGGAGTTTAGGGGCAAAAGGCTAAGTTAGGCATTTTGGTAGAGTTAGGGTGCCAACGACCATAAATAAGCCATGAACCAATAGAAAACCCATTTGGGTCCTATTTGTACTGGTCTTAGCTAAACCTTAGCCTAGGGCCAGTGGGTTTAGGGGACCATCTACATGAGTATCCCAAAAGTATCAAGGGATTAAAGTTAACAAGTTTTAGGTTTATGCTTATGAGTGGTTGTGAGTGAGGTGAGTACCTTAGCTCTATACCAACACCCAGGGTCAACCCTAAGGTCAAGAAATCATATGGGAACTCTCCTTGAGCTCCCTTGTAATGACCCCATCTACTAAGTGTTAGAGGTTAGGACCATTATATGAAACTTCAAGTTGAGTAAAGAGGAGTTTATAATTTCTAATGGTGAGGGTTCCTTTTCTAGTTTTATCGGAATAGCCAACAGAAAAGTCCTATGGCTAGACCTTAGGTTACCAAAGAGGGAAACTAGACCTCAACAAAAAATGAGGTCAACATACTCAATAAGTCATAGTCTTAGGGCTTGTTAGATACTCCTTCAATTATTCTTAATTTCCATAAAATTATATAAACATGTTGTGAAAACTAACGTTTCAGCGGGAATGCCAAGAAGTTGGCATGTACGCTTTTACAGAATGCCGAGAAGTTGATAGGCGCGCTTTTACAGTATTACTTAATTTCTATCATTTTACTTTCTGCAATTTACTTTTGCTTCCAAATATTATAACTTCTTGGGTGTGCAACATACTTCACTTGCAAAACCACACCCATTTAAGAAAATTAATCAATATTTTAGAAAATCTAATACAAATTGTTTCAAAGGTAACCATAAATCTCATAAAACATCCTTTTGAATTTACAAGAGCCCCTCGGAGGAGGTACCCACAGTTTCTAACAAGATATCCCCAGTTTAAATGAGTTTCATGATTCATTTAAGCTAAGTAAATTCAAAAGAAAATAGTGATACTGGAACGAGGGAACTGTGGGGTCCTAAACAGTGTCACTCTAATCAATCTTAACACCCTTTAATTAAACTTTCAACTTGTGATTTAAACATTTAAACCTTAGACTTTAGGACTGTCACTTCATTGAGGAGCTTGGAGTTAAAATTATGGGCAATATTCCTCAACATGAAGATCTATAATAACATATCTTTCCTTATAATTAAACAACAAGCCATCTGACTTCAAGGTTGTCTGCCTAGTGCGACATAAATCATCAACTTTTTCTTTGGGCCTTTGTATGGTTCTGCTATACAATTTAAGTCCTAGTCTGTTTTATGATTCCAAGGTTATCTTTCATCATGACCTAAATCCTCACTTTTTCCAGGCTATTTGTGTGACTTTCTTGCACAAATGTATGCCCTAATTAATAAAATTGGTGGGATAAAACACTTAATTCCTTCTCAAAATTGAAGTCAAACCATAAGATAGCTTGGGAATTCACTGAGGTTCTAGTCAGGATCTATGACATTCCCTAGTTCTTCTTCCTTTGGATTCCTAACATAAATGTTCTAAATTTAAGTCATTCCCATTTCACACCTCTTTATCTGATCTTTTGAAAAGTCCTATCCCTTTGAATTCTTGAAGAAAATATCCCCTAATTTTTATCTATAGTTTTCTTACTTGACTTCAGTTATCTAAGATGTAATTAACTATAGGGGTATTAACTATAGGGGTTTATTTACCCTTATAGGAAACTTTTAAGAACTCAGCTTAATATAAACCCTATTTAATTTTTGGTATTAAATAGAGGAACTTGTTGGTCAACATAAAAAACGTTTTTTTTTGTATACTTAAACGGATGTCATAAATTCATTAATTGAGCCCTCATCAGTAAATAGTGTGTCTAACCTTTAGGATAGATGCATTTCTTGTGCTAGTAGGCTCGTTTATCTAAACTGCTAAGGATATAAGATCAGTCCGGTCTTATATTTTCAAGATTTAAAATACTACTTTTTTATAATATATATATATATATGTATATATATTAAAATAAATAAATAAATATAGTATCAGGATATCCATTCTGACAACCGACAACTTTCAATTTGGCGACCGAAAACTTCTGGCGACTCTGCTGGGGAATAGTGTCTCTCTCCACTTAAGTCAAGAAATATTTTCTTCATACATCGGTAATGTGTTCATGTCCCTCATGAACCAACTTACCCTTCTTTTTTTGGCATGCTTCACCCATTTCTTTCTTAGGTAAATACGACCAACTCTTTTGGATTTCAGGACCGTATGTTCAATTATCTTTGATTAGAGAAGTTCAAGAGTTCATTAGGACTTTATCTTTTGTGTGGGGTTGGACCCCAAACAGGTGTGTTGGTGGACTAGTTCCACCTGAGAAGTATGAGTTGTGAAGTCGGTCCGGCGCTGGGTCCTAAACTTTACTTTCCTCTTCGGGTCCTTTCGAGTTTGGTTTGCTACTTTGTAAATTAAATCGAATTGTGTCGTGTAGCATGTGCTCTTTAACCTTTCTTATTTAATTAATAAATCCCTCTACCTTCAAGCTATTTTTAATAAATTTTAAAATCTTCACAAACTAAAATTAAAAAAAGACTTGCCCAATATGCAGAGCAGCCTTTATCAACTTTTAGTGTTCACTCTAGAATTACAAGGTATTGGCCAAATAACTAACCCCAGAGCATTGTTTTTCAAGTTGCTGTTATGGTGTTCCAGACACTAACTTTCTCTAATAACCTGCCAACTTGTCGCGATGCTCGCAATGTCACTCCCACCATCAAGTTTGGAATTGGATTTGATGAACTCAAAGTTGTTCTCGGAAAAGCCCTGTTCGTCATAATGAAAGTTGTTTCTCCTAAAGTTCAGGAGCCTTCCGCTGAAATTAACCTGAACTGTCCCCAAGATTTCCCTTCCTACAAGAACATAAAAGTCACTGCTACCCCGACACTATTAAATATGTTGTTATCTTTTCTGCCAAATGAAAGGAGGTTATGATTGTTGAAGATACAACCAAAGGATTTACCATCTTGCCATCAGTGGAATGAAGAAAGGGTCTAAAATATGGAATGAAGCAAGGGCCACAACAATACAATTCAATGAGCTGGCAGGGCAAAATTATGGAATGAAGCAAGGGTCTGAAATATCAGACATCAATGCAGCTATTGCTACCGAGTTTGATGAAAAAGTGGGAGATGTTCAGGAATATCCTCCAAATCTTAAAATGATCCAGGAAGCAATAATTGAAGCAGAAATTGAAAAGCTCAGGGCTGAGATTTTTGAGTTAGCCATAGAGCATGGAGTAGTCATTAATGATGATGAAGATTTTGATTTTAATGATTATCCAGACGAGGATTTTGTGGATATTCATGTCATCAAGACTAGAGCCACTACATCTATGTGTGATGCCCAACCTCTCATTAAAGGGAATGTAGTGGATGATTTGCACAGAGCCGTTCTATTGAAAGATAAAAAAATCAGCCAGATGGAAAAGAGAATGGAAGAGATGGCCGCCAAATTGGCCGCCATGGCTACAGTTTGTGGACAGTTTCAACAATAGCAGTTAGCATCTCTAGAAGTCAACTGGCTAAAAAGAGTTCATATTATCGATGAAGGGAGATAAGTTTCCTCCGCCAACAGAGAGGATCAACAAAAGAAGGATTCCTCGCTAAGCACCATACCAAAGAAACATATTAAACAGTTGGTCAAACAATAAGTTCAGGAGGCTTTTACACAATCTAAAGGGTGGTGCATTAATTTCAATTGATAGAACCTAACTGAAGGAGTTTGATGTCATACCCTACCCTAATGGTTTTGTGTCTCCGAAATTTAAGACATTCGAAGGGACCGAAAATCCCAGGCAGTATATAACACATTTCGGAGCTTATTGTGGCAACACCGGAGGTAATGAAGCTTTACTCTTCCATCAGTTTGTTAGCAACCTATCAATAATCACATTTGATTGGTATAACAAGCTATCCAACGGATCAGTCGAGACATTTGCTAAAATAGAGTAGTCATTTGTAAGAAGATTTGTTGGAGCACAACATGTCAGTCGAGACATTTGCTAAAATAGAGTAGTCATTTTTAAGAAGATTTGTTGGAGCACAACATGATGTTTCTATTGGAGATCTCGTAGTGGAGTGACAAAAGCCTAACGAGACCTTGGTGGATTACATCTTGAGGTGGAGAAACCTTAGCATGAAATGTTAAACTCAACTACAGGAACAACATGCGATTGAGATGCTACTCAAAAGAATCCATTTGCCAGTAGCTTTCATGAGTAAGGGACTCACCTTCAAGTCTTTCAAGAAGCTACTAATCAAAGCCACCAGTCAACAAGAGGAAGTTAAACACATGGATTCGTAAGAGAAGTCAGATAAGTCTAGGATGACCAGAATATTCGAGAACCGAAGAGGTTGGAAGAAGTTGGAAAGAAGTTGCCAAAGATGTTCAGAAATTTAATGAAGAAGCCCAAGTTCAAATTACCATAACCGAAGAGGTTGGAAGAAGTTGACAAGAAGGAGTATCATATATTCTGACCTTACCATAGAATGTTGGGACATAAATTAGAGGTTTGTTTCCTTTTGAAGGACTGGCTGGAGAGTAATTTGAAAGAATGAAATTGAACAGTCCAGAAAGAATATTTGAAAGAACCTGAAAAATGTTCTGTGAATATCATATTGGCCATGCTAATCACTCCGATAGAGCCGTATTTAGAAAAAGATAGATGGAATACAGTTTGGAGCAAGTCATCTAAGAAGATATTGGATCAAATTTAGACTGCTTTAGCGCAAGAAGCAGTCCAAAGTCTACAGCCTGTCCAATCTAAGATAGAGATTTTGTCAGAGAAACCACCACAACTACAGAAAGAAAAGAACAACGTTGTGAAGATCAATAGTGTGAGGGGTAGGATAGGGGATGACTCTGTTAGATTGGTTGTCTCGTATTCGGGAAAAAAAATCTTCAAACTCCTGACCATGTATGATTTTCTTTTTGCCCCACATGGGTATTATGAATATAATGATTATTATTTCAGCTACGTTCTAATTATTTATAGCAATAACGTAACTGATTTTGGTCAATCTAACTCTGAACTCATTCCCAAATCAATCCTAAAATTGTACTTAAGTCTGATGAGCCCGTTAACGAGAATGATGAAGATATCGACAACACCAGTTGCGATAGCACCGGGAGTGAGGAACCATTCCTCGAGTGCCATGGCACACTCCTCGCCATCAATTTGGATCCCTCCAATGAAGAAGAAAAATGAAAAATTTTGTCTACAACTGTTAGCCTCATTTTTGTGGTCTTCTTTTCCCTTCCTTAGATACCCTAGGATCTAAACTTAGGATTTTTATTTTGTCTATTCTAGAGGACTAGAGTTGGATCTACACCACTTAGAAATTTGAGCTACTTCTTTGTTTATTTTTTTAAGTTTCATATGGGCAATTTTAGATCCTCAACATTTGATTGAGTCGATTGAAAAGCCAACATATTGAAGCTCAAATTAAACTCCTATAGAAATTTGAAAGACATAGGCGAACCCCATGGCGTTCGATGTTTAACTTTCTATCCAGAGTAATATGTTTGACTTTGGTTGTCGTTTATACAAGGACTAATCATCGATATACTCGTTAAACGGTTCTGATCGTATCAAAATAATTTCATTTGATGCACCGCACGTGAATTAAAGTCAATTTTGCGCAATTGTCGATGAGTTTCTCCGGATGACTTCAGATGATGAAATAGACCCCGCCATCACATCCGGAATGTCAATTTTAGTTAGGGAGGACACCCATTTTGTGGGGGCACCGCGCACGAATGGATTGCACAAAATTTGATATTTTATTTTAAGAAAAAATATAATAACTTTTTTTAAATAAAAAGTTTTTTTTTATTATGCTCACGAGTTCCCTTTTCCTTTTCTCAAAACGTCATTTGCCCTAACAGGACCTCTTCCTCCACCTCCCTTTTCTTGACCATCTTGAGATTTCTTCCGGTTCTCTGATGTCCTCTTTCGTCGTCGGTCTTAACCGACCTTCGCCGCTGGTCGTCTTGCCGCTAACCTTTTTTTGTTTTAACAAATTTTCCCGCCCAAATGCATAAGCCTTGTTGGTGCGCCCCTCTCTTATATCCGCCTATAAATACCTCCTTTGAGGAAGGATTTGGGGAAGATGAAAATTTCTTTGAGTGATTTGAGGACTTTTGTTTAGTATTTTTTTGGAGCTTTCTGAAAGTTGTTCAAGAAGAGATTTTGGGTTGGATTTCTCTGATTCGTATACTAAGGTAGAGTTTCGGATGGTTGACAATTTTTTTCGGGATTAGCTTCTTTCATTATTGAATCCAGAGATTATTTTGCTTACTACTCTAAGTTCTTTTAAATCTTCTTAAAATATTTGGAGGTAAGTTTCTCTTATTCTTCTTTGTTATTTTCAAAGGATTTTATGATCCTTATCAAATAGATTTCTAAAACATATTTCAATTCCTCTAAGAGATTGATCTCTTTTTTTGGCTTACATCATTAGTGATTCTTGAATATTAAATACAATAAAAAAAGAGAGAGAGGGGGGGTTAAACCTATGCATATATGACACTCAGTGAAGAATATTGGTTTGTTCTTATAAGTTTCTTGAGATGAGATTTGTTTAAAAATTTGCTATAGTTATCATGCTCGGATCAATTTATTTTGATAAGCTCAGTTTTGATCTTCTTGATGCCTCTTCATTCAAATATATATTGGAATATTTTGGTGCTTTTAACAAGTATATATTGGAGTTGGGTTTTGTTCTCCTCATTGCCTTTATTTGAACGGAGATGTTGGAAATATGTTTTTCATTTTGATCAATTTTAGGGGGTTAATTTTCTATGCTTCTTTTTGTCCCTATGTGAATATACATGTTGGAAATTTATTTTCTGGGTTTTGAATATTATTTGGGAGCTAATTTCTATCTTTTTTTTGGTTGTCCCTATGCAAATAAATATATTGGAGGCTCTTCTTTGGCCCTGAGCATTAATTTGGAGTCGTAGTTTTACTTTCCACATTGTCTTATTTGAATATATATTTGGGACTATTTGATTATGGACAGCTGCTTTAATATTTTGAGTAATGGCTCAATTTCGCTCCTTCATTTGGTGACTCGGTTTTACTCCTTATGCTACTACTTTTGTTCGAATACATGTTGAGATCTATTTTAGTGCTGAGAAAGATATACATGGAGCTCAGTTTTGATTTTTTTTTGCTGTCCCTTGTTCGAGTACCGATTGGAGATCATTTTATGGTGTGAAAAATACACTTGAGGCTCGATTTTTTTTTTTTTTTTTTTTTTTTTTGATGTCCCTTATTCAAATACCTGCCGAAGGTTATTTTATGGTTTGAAAAATACAATTGGGACTCGGTTTGGATCTTTTTTTTCCCTTGTTCGAATGCCGACTAGAGGTTATTTTATGGTTTGAAAAATACACTAGGGGCTCTGTTTTGATTTTTTTTTTGCTGTCCCTTATTCAAATACCTGTTGGAGGTCATTTTATGATTTGAAAAATACACTTGGGGCTTAGTTTTGGTTCTCTTTGTTGTCCTTTGTTCAAATACTTACTGGAAGTCATTTTTATGTTTTGAAAAATATATTTGGGTTTTTGTTTTGGTTCTCTTTGCTGCTCTCTTGTTCGAACATATATTGGAAATCATTTTTTACACCTGTTTGGGGTCTGTTTATGTGCTTCTTGATACCTCAATTTGAATGCATGTTTGAAGATTTATTTTTATTCTGGAATAATAGTTTTGGAGCTGCAATTCTTGCCCCTCTTGTTGTCCTATTTGAATATATTCTGAAAGCTATCTTTTAGCTTTGAGTTCTAGATGTTGTAGACTTTGCTCCCTTGTTATTTTATTTGAATACGCATTGAAAAATATTTTTGGTTCTTTTGAAAAGTGCTCCTATTTGAATATACATTGGGATTGTTTGATGTTTTGGATAGTTGCTTTAGCATCCCGAGTAATGAAAACATATTTCTCCTTGGAAAATTGATAGAGCAAGCAATAATCATATGTACAGGTTTAAAGTTTGAACTTAGAAGTGGAAGATGGATGTTATAGAAATGCTTAAATGATTACTTCTCTCATTTTCTTGATATAAAATATACAATGTTGGGTAAACATATGGAATATTAGAGTGTCCTATAAGTTTGAGGTTGGGGGTAACAATCAATGATGCAAAAAACCATTGATCAGCCTATCTTATAGCTGAAAACATAAAATCAATATTCAATTAGTTAGATGCCCTTTCACCCCTACGTTGTTGACAGCTCTAACCTTTTTCAAAAGGCTTGAGAATCGGTAGTTAGGAAAGAACAGATACTACACTTGCAAAAGGAATAGATACCACATCCACAAAATGATAAATACTACACCATAGCCTCTATACACTGTAATAATACATATACACACCACGTATCATATAACACATTTCATTCACTACATAATAAATACTATGATACACAATAGACACTACTCCTTACACTCCACATGACAGATACTACATTTGTAACACGTCATACACTATACACTAGACGCTCCACATAACAGATATCACAAGAATAGATATTATATTTCTTTTGAAAGTCTAGATACTATACATTATTTATCCTAGCATAACACATCGGTGCACTTCGCCTTGATAAGTTTAAATACTATCACATAAACGTACTTTGTATCTTTAATAAGATAAGTCTGGGTAATAATTAGATTCACACATCCACTGAACGATAAGGTCTAGGGCTGGCTGATTATAGGGGTGATTCATTGGTGACCTCTAGTTGATATTGATAAGTTGACTTTGATATATCAGTTTCCTGTGGGATTGAGATAAAAGAGAAAAAGTGGTCTAGTTTGAACCTAACTTCAAATTAAAAGCTGATATCTCCCTTTAAATTCTCATATTTTTATCATTTAACCTTTCATTCATAATCTACAAATGTTTGTCTAACCTCTTTATATCATGCAATTGGAATGTGTTTTGTAGCATTTCCAGACTTAATCAGGTATATTTAGTTGTTTCAGTTTTGTTTATGCACTACATATCTCTTTATTTGTTGCATTGTCTTTCCTTTTCTTCATATTAACTTTACTTTCATAGTTTTCCTTCACTCCTTTCCCGTTATAGTAGTTTACTACTCAGTTGTTCCTTTTCTTGCACTGCATTGTACCTTAGACCTTTATCTATATTTAAACTCTAAAGTATAATTCTCCTAGCATGTTTGTATAATACTCTGGGATAGGCCATTTGAGGCATGGTTTTCTATTTTCTTTATCCCTTTTGTCGGAACGAGATGACGACACGGGCTAGTGACGATTCATCTTCAAATGGCGGTCGGGAGAACAACAGAAGACGAAAGGATGAGCTTCAACCCAGCTTCGATAGATTTAAATAACATACTTATGCGATGTTAAGGTCATTCACCTGACATGATGTAAATCCTCATACTAACTTTTAGGACTTTCTACGATTTTTATATCGCACGATATAAGTCCTAAACCTTTTAGGATTCCGAGGTCATCATTTGGTATGACATATTTCCTCATATTTCCTCAAGCCTTTTACATATGAAATGTATATATAAGCCTCGAATATATAAATAACTTGCAATACTGAAATATCATATAATTTCCCTTTCAGAGATGTAAAGCCAAACCATAGGTTAGCTTGAGTTGTTACTGAATCTCCTTCAGTTTCTTTGACGTCTCCTACTCTTCACTCCTTTGGATTCTAGAAATAATTGTTCCTATTAGAACATATCTCATTGGACTTTTCCTATGAATAGTCGTGGAAACCAAAACGTTAAATTCTTGAAGACAAAACCCTGATTTTAATCAAGAGTTTTCTTAGGTGACTTCGGTTGTCTAAGATGTAATTAACTATAGGGTCTTTCCTCTATAAAGAATTAAGAACCCATATTAATCTAAACCATGTCTAATCTATGTATTAGATAGGGGAACTTTTCGGCTATAAATTCGCATACCAAAATAGAGTCCTAAAATTTTAAGTTTAGATAGTTAAGCCTACTAACAAGTGATACGTTCATCCTTCAAGATGATATATAAGATGCTATATAATTTATGGTATCATGCTCAACTATTTAAACTATTAGACATATGAGGTCTATTCAGTCTCATCATTTTGTAAAAATAATAAAAAAAATAATACCATTTTCACATAATTAAAATTACATTATATATTATACTAAATTTAAAATTTAAAATATTATTTAAAAAAAATATGGCCGACAATTTCTAGCGACTCCACTGGGGATCAATTCCTCTCTCCATTTTGATTATCAGGTTTTATCTTCATACATCGATAGTGTATTCATATCCCTAGTGGGTCAGACTATCATTCTTCCGTTGATGTACTTCACTCATTTCTTCCTTGAGTAAGTATTGTCAATTCTCTTGATTCTGGAGCAACTATTTAAGCACCCATAAATAGAAAGGTTCTGCAATCTTTAAATTTTAAATAAGATGGACTCCCAATAGGTGTGATATGTTAGGAGATGATTCGTAGGAGTGAATTTTATATGAGAAGCTTTCTCCTTAGATCACGAACACATGTCCTACACATCCTATTATTTCCTTTATTTATGACATTTTGATTCGATTTTTTAAAACCTATAAATAATGTTTAAGATGTATATATATATATATATATATATATATAAAGAGAGTTGTTTGGATAAGTCTCAAAAGAGACACCCAGTTAAATGATTTTGTTTAATTCAAGATATTCCTCTTAAGTTGTTGCAACCATGGCCATAAACAACATGAGTGTAATTTCTGAAAAATTTGAAATTACAGAAAATGACTTCGCCAAATTTGATCTTCTCCTTTGACACTAGAATGGACTTAGTCATGAATAAGTATGAGCTGCCTGATAGAGCCGTCATTCGCTTTGGGCAAGGGTTTGATAATACTAACATTAAGTTTGGAGATGTTACTGTCGTTGTACTGAGAAACAAAACTCTTGAAATGGTGGAACCCATAGTGGAATTCAACTTGAAGTCGACACATGAGTTCTTGCCTTTGAAAAGGGTATCAGCTAAGAAGGTCATTGCTATTATTGTAAAGATCTCTAAAATTGTCAAGAATACCTTGGAAAAAATTGTTACTACCCCCGCCACTTTAGTCACTATACCTGTCAGTTTCCCCACTCAATTTAAAGGGAAGGAGATTCAAGTAGATGACGAGTTTGTCACTATAGAGGGTTCAACGTTCTTGACAGTACCTTCTGTGTTTGAAGTAGGGTCCAGTTCAAGGTCTGTACCTCTGACCATGACTTAGAGAAGGAATAAGAACCAGAGAATAGCTAAGATCAAGAAAGTGAAAGATGTCGAGGTTTTTACCTCAATTTATTTGGATAAAGATGAAGAAATTGGATTACCTGAGACATCCCCTCTCTTAAGAGGGAGCAGGTTTTATCCACTGTCCACCGCTCTTGTTGAAGAGGACATTCAGAGGATTGCTGCTACGCCATCTCAATTATACCGTCACAATAACCAAGTAAAGACTAAAGGATTTGTACTGTTAATGCGAGTTTGTATGGTATTCTAGAAGCTGGCAAAGAAAGAAGGATGTTTTGTTACCAAAATCCTCAATAGGATAAAGTGTGTTGTGCCACCCCAGATGAGGAGATAGATACTAAAGGATGATAAGTTTGTTTTTCAACCTACAAGGAGATTTGTGAGAAGAGGGGAAGGTTTTCTTTTGCAAACCTCTCGGAGAGTCCGTTTAGATGACCGCCTTCTAGATCTTGTTTTTTCCAGTTCTACTCCACTACTGCCCAGAATTTCAATCAAATAGCGTTTGGGAGCCTGTGTTCCTCCTGTTTCTGTCGTTGTCACTTCTACCACCGTTCTTTCCCCAAATTTTAGGGGACAAAAACCCATTAAATCCCATCTTGGACCGAGAATAAGTCTACCTAGGGTACAGGATAAGCCCTTACTATGGTCAAAAAGGTCAAGGAATAGTAAGAGATTTCTTGTTGATGTTTCTGGTTCAGACATTAAGGAGCCCACCGGTTCTCAGCATATGGATGTCACCAAAAATTCACTTAATGCCAAGATATTTGTATCTTAGAAGAAGGTGTGGAGACCTAAGGTTGTTGAACCAACACATACGAAGGAGCCCATGATGGAGAATTTTGAGGAAAATTCCCCATGCGATGTGTTGCCCACTACAGTTGCCGTTGAAAGTGCTACTTGTCAATTGTCGCAGACTAACCGTGAGGTGTCTAAAAAAGACCCAATTAAAATAAAGTTGGAAAAGATCGTAAAGGATATTAAACAGTTTTCTGAGTAAAGGAAAGCTGAATTAGATGATGAAGAAGATTTGACTGATTATATGGATGAGGATTTTGCTGAGATAAATGTCGTGGAAACCGAGCATTTTCATCCTTACGAAAGGCACCAAGAGAGGAGAGTGCTGTTGAAATACTGCAAAAGATTACTCAGCAAAAAGTGAGCAAATAGATTACATGAAGGAAAAAAATGGAAGAAATGATGGCTGCTATTATGACCTTACAAAGTCAGCCACAGTCTCCAAAAATAGTACATGTTGAGGTAAATCAACTGAATGTCGTACATATGGACAATAATAAAAAGGAGTTTACTTCTGTTAATAAGGAATGACAATGTAAGAAAGATCATGTCCAGAATTTGATACCAGAGAAGGACATTAAAAGTATGATAGAATAGTAGGTGTAAGAAACCTTGTGAAAGAAACCTTGACGAAACCTTGACACAGTCTAAAGGCGGTGCATCAATTCTAAGGGGTAGACCATATCCTGAAGAATTTGATACCGTGCAATGTCCCAAGGGTTTTGTACCACATTTATTTAAAACTTTTGATGGAATGGGAAACCCTTGACACTATGTGGTACATTTTTGCGCCAGTTGTTGCAATGCAAGAGGGAATGATCTCTACTTTTCCGACAGTTTGTCAGCAGTCTGGCACGAGTAGCATTCAATTGGTATGCGGAATTGTCGAATGGTTCTATCAAGATGTTCACAAAATTAGAAGATCTATTCTTCAAGAGATTTACTGGGGCTCGACACCATATCACTATAGGTAATTTAGTGATCAAGAAACAAAGAACAAATGAAACTCTAGTGGATTACATTCTACGCTGGAGGAATCTAAGCATGAAATGCAAACTACAACTATAAGAACAACATGCGATTGAAATCCTATTAAAAAGTACTCATGGGCTAGTTGCTTTCGTCCTCAAGGGGTTCAGAATTAAAATTTTTGAAAAATTGCTCAGAAAAGTCTGGAGTCTTCAAGAGCAAGCTAAACAACTTGGTTTTATTGAGAAATTTGAAAAACAGAGACCCACAAAAGTGTTTTAGAAAAAGTCTAAGACTATTGCAAATATTGAAGGCAAATATTAAAAGGGGTAAACAACCACTGGAAATAAAGGTTGAACAATCGAAACAAAACATCAACCTATTCAACAGTACCGCTCTGTTGACCTCAAGTAGCCTAGGTCTAGCCATAGGACTTTCCTATTGACTAGTCTTAGAAAACTAGAAAAGGTACCCTCACCATTAGAAATTCAAAACTCTTCTCTTTACTCAACTTGAAATTTCACATATTGATCTTAACCTCTAGCATTTAGTAGGTAAGATCATTATGAGAGAATTCAAGAAGAGTCCCTATAGGATTACTTGGCCTTAGGATTGACCCTGGGTGTCGGTTTGGAGTTAGGGTACACAATATCCTCACAATACCCTGGCTAAAACCAATACAAAAGAACCCAAAATTGGGATTTCATTGAACCATGGTTCATTTAGAATGTATATTTATCTAATTCTACTTGAAATACTAATCTTGGGTCTTTTGCCCCAGACACTCCCAAATTACCTAACTGCCCTCAGGACCTTCCTTTAACCCAAAATCAAAAAATCTTATAAAATTCTCAATAAATCCCAATAAATCCCAAATATTCCCAATTTCATTTTCTTTCAACTACCATATGGCCCAATTTGGTCAATTTGGCCATCTTTAACCAAAATACCCCCAAAATTGCCAAAATTACATTGGACCCTTCAATTGGATTCAATCTGATCAATTTGACCATTTTGACCAAAACCCCTAAAATTACCTTTAAAGGCCCAATTTCCCCAAATTTATTTCAAATGTCCATCAACTTGGACCCAATCTCCCCTAATTTCAATCCTAATTATTTCAAATGTCCATCAATTTGGACCCAATCTCCCTTAATTTCAATCCTAATCTCAAATTCACCTTATATGTGACCAATTTAAACCAAATCCAAGCTCAATTGGTCCCTAATTTGAGCCCAATTTTGATTTGGGTCAAAATCCCCAATTTTGACCAAATGACTTAATCTCACCCAATTGAACCCATAGCTTAGTCAATTGGCCTCAATTAATATTGCAAAATCCTTACAACATTCTTACACATCAACATCAACGATCAATAGGCCTTGATGAAACCTCAAATCCATTTAATTTTGACCAAAAACAAAATTCCTAAACTTAGCCCCAATATTTTAGCCCCAATATTGGCTAACACTCCCAATATTGGCTAACACTCCAAAATTCAACAATTGAATGCCTTAGACCTCAAATTGGCATCCAATTTTTGTTGAAAATCCTTTATATGGTCATTTGTGACCAAATACAATAATAAATTTGAGCTTAGCCAAAAGCTAGCTCAAGTTTGACCCAAATTTGACCCTTAAGGGCTTAATTTAGGTCTAAACCCAAATTCATCAAAATCCATACAAATTGACCATCAAATCAACTCCAAAACAACTTTCATCCTTCATGAAAGTTGTTCATCATGATGTTTTACATCAAATAAAATAATTAATTTGGACTTAGTCTAAAGCTAGCCTAAGTTTGACCCAAGTTTAGCCCTACATGCTTAATTTAGGTCTAAAACCAAACCCATCAAAACCCATTCAAATTGATCGCCAAATAAACTTTAAAACAACTTTCATCCTTCATGAAAATTGTTCATTATGATGTTTTGCACCAACCACAACAATTAATTTGAGCTTAG
>NW_018253767.1:0-236 GCF_001263595.1 Phalaenopsis equestris | reverse complement strand
TAGAAAATTCTACAAAAATTCATATGAGTTCCCTATGGCCAGAGTAGTCTTAGGAAATAATTTCATAATTTTTAAAAATAAAAAAATCATTGTTTGAAGCAAATATCAATTTTCTTAAAACATTTAATTTGGAGAATATAAAAATCAAAATCATTTGATTTTTATTCTCCACTATGGTTCATGAGTCAGAGAAATCAACATAAAAAAATTTCAAGTCATTTGGAGATCATTTAATA
>NW_018253766.1:10848-14471 GCF_001263595.1 Phalaenopsis equestris | reverse complement strand
ATGAAATACTCTCCCATTAAGTCAAATGTGATTCTACCCATGTTATAGAAATCATAGCCTTTTTGGAACATATGTTTCTCAACACATTTTAACATTTCAATTGGCCAGATTGAAAAGTCAATAAAGATCAAAGTTCAGATCATCACAAATTATTGACATTTAAAACCGTATAAAATAAAATCAATTCTTCACAAAATCACATCGCAAATTAGGAAGAAGGATAAAGATGACTACTTAAAATTCATGAGAAGGATACGACAAAACACGGATTTTATATATAAAAACAAGTTCAAAAAATAAACAAAATAAAAGACACAACTTTTCTTACAATTTTTCCCAAACAAATCCATAAAAGTTCTCTTCAAGTTTTTCTCTCTTTACAAGCACTCTCAGTTCTCTCTTAGAAGTGTAATGAAGAAGAAATCTCTCACCTTCCCTCTTCTCTTACAATCCTAAAACAAAATCTCCACGCCCTTAACTTTCTCTGTCTCGCTCTAACTCTCCTTCTTGCCCCTTCACGCCACACCTCCTCTTCTTCAAGCCCTAGACTTCCTTCTCTTTTATGAAAGGTTGCCTCCCTCTAAAAAAAATTCAAAATTCCCTCCAAAATTTTGTCCAAAAGTCAACTCTTTTAAATCCAAAAGACATGTTCATTGATCTAAGAGACATATCACTTCATAAATAAACCTTCCAAAGTGTCTAGAAGAATTGAATTACTCCACGGGGTGTTTAGAACAAGTGTCCCTTTAAAAATTTGTGTAAAATTTTTCTCGAACCGCCTTAATCCACAAAATTCATTCCTAGCGCATCTGACATGAAATCAGGAGCATCATGCGCCAACTCTTTGTCAAATGGCTCATCTGGCACCAATCTAGCACATCATGTACAAGTTTTTTGAAAACTACGTTGTTCTAGGATTTGGAACATTTGGCTCCAATTCGGTGCCACTCTGGAGCATCATGCGCTAATCTGGCGCATCTTGCACCAGAATTAAAAAAAAATTTGATATTTTGGCTCCAAATTTCTTCCTTTTTGATACTTTTGCTCCAAATGCCTAAAATTGATATACTTGCAACAAAAACATGAAATATCCTTCTTTAAGGTGCAACATCACTAAAAATAAGCATAAAATATATACTTAAAACTACATATTATTTTTGTATATCAAAATCCCCCGAACTTAAATGTTACTTGTTCTTAAGTGACGCTTTTACTACATAAAAGCATATGCCTTAAGATAGAGACTAGCTTATAACTTCTATACTTTAGTTCAATAAATAAAATAGTAAAATTTAAGATAAAACTTTAATAATTTAGATTCAAATTCTATGTCTAAGAGTACTTAGTAGTCAATTTTAAGATTTCTGAATCATTATTCATTTCAAGAAGAATTGCAATTTGTCATATCAATGATATTTAGAATATTCATATAAAGTCATATGAAAAAGAACTTTAGGAAAACTTTACTAATAATCCTACTAATAATCCAATATAAGTTTAGAAAGTGTAATAAAGCTTTTTTCCTTAAGTTGATTCAAGTGAAGCCAATTTTTGATTAGGCATATCCTTAAGCTTCTCCTAACTTATTTTTCTTTTCTTTTCTTTTTCTTTTTTTCTTCTTTCAAGAACTTTTCAATCTTTTTATCTTTTTCTTTTTAAAGTGAGGATTACTATATCTAGATAGCTTTTAATAGTTTTGAACTTCACTATCCTCTTCTAAAAGTCAAAACCCTTACCTTTCTTCACTTTATAAATTCATATTAGTTTATGATTTTCATAAAGTCTCGCTTTTTTTTTTCTTACATGAAACTCTAAAATTCTTAATACTTCAAAAAATACAATTTTCTTTACTTTAAATAGAAAAAATATAATCTTATCTTATCATACCAAATATCTTTAACTTTAGAATTGACCTTCATTATTAAAAATTATTACCTAAATTTACCATAATATTCATAAACGTAAGTATAGCCATTTAAAGTTTAATCTTAATATCCCAGGACATGTTAGATTAATTTTAAAATTATTGTTACTTAAGGACAAATAAAATTTAATTTACTTCTTTTTTTAAAAGAAATTTTCTTACTCCCACACTTAAGTTCTTAAGTATTTTAAAAATGTTCTAGGACAAAATTTAGTCGATGAAAGAAAACTGTAAATGCATGAAAATAAAACTAACCTATAAAGGATTTCTAACTATGAAACTGAGCCCTGGTATACTGTAGGTACTAACTTTAAAAATACATGTAGGCTTTAAAGCATTAAATGAGACATATATATGTCGACACTAAAAAGTAGAGGAGTTGTCCATTGGAAGCTGTCGGCCGCCGGAATCAAAATCCCGCCGCCCTCTTCGAAAGGACATTTTAATTTACATATGCATATAAGTTTAAGAAAATATGAAACCAAACTGATCCCACATTTTTCATAGTTTAAATGAAAGATTAATATACCTCAAACCCTGTATCTATCCTGTAGAATAAACACAAGACTTAAGGATGAGGCTCGATCAAATAAACTAAGAAATATATGACATCCATTTGGTTTGTGAAACTCTTTTATTTTCTTAAAAGTTCCCTTATTTAACACAAAGAATTAAATAAGGTTTATATTAAACTGGGTTCGGACACAATTCCTATAAGGGCAAGCCCCTATAGTTAATTACATCTTAAATGAACAAAGTCATTTAAGAAAACTCTCAATAAAAATCAGGAAATATTATCTTCAAAGAAGAGTTGTGAAATGAGAATGACTCAAATTTGGAACATTTTATTGTAGAATCCAAAAGAAGAGGAACTAGGGGATGTCATGGATCTGGAAGAGAACCTTGGTGACTTCATGGTCTATCCTATTATTTGGCTTTAATTTAGAGGAGAAATATTTAGGTGTTTTATTCTGCCAATTTTATTTAATTAGGACTTATATTCGTGTGAAATGATCACAAAATTAGCTTGGAAGATGTGAGGGTTTAAGTCATGACAGACGACAATCTCGGAATCCTAAGACAAGTTAGGGCTTATATTATAAGGGCTTATATTATATTCTTATATTGCACAACATGATTGTGCAAAAGCCTAAAGATAAGGTGAGGTTTTATGTTGCATAAGTAAACAACCTCGAAATTTTATGGCTTGTTGTTTAAATCTAAGGAAGGAATGGTTTAGCTGGGGAAGATAGGTTTTGCTGTTGAAGATGACCGTGCTGCCCACCATGCTAGCTTCAAGCTCCCTGCCGTGACAATTTTAAGTTCTCTAGGATGTTAAGTTATGATGTCAAATTATATGACCCTATGTTTGTAGTTCTTTAAACATTATGGGGCATATTAAAATTGATTAGAGTGACACAAGTTAGGATCCTACCCTTCCCTCCTTCCGATACCACTATTTTCTATTGGATTGACTTAGTCCAAATGAATTTACTAAACTCAACTTTATGAGTTCCATACTTTCATTTAGACTGTGGGAAGCCTTGTTAGCAACCGTAGGTTACCTCCTCCGAGGGATTCCTGATCTTCCGATAGAGACGTCTTAATTTAGTTGAAGTTGTATTTTTTGGTGATGTTTGTGATTAAATGTTGAGTTGTCTTATATTTTGAATGTTGAATTTTATCTTGGTTAATTTTA
>NW_018253766.1:0-10799 GCF_001263595.1 Phalaenopsis equestris | reverse complement strand
GTTTTCATGCAGGGTGACATCGTTGTTTAGCATGCAAGTTTTGTAAGAATAAAAGTACAGTGTGGAAAGTATAGAAAAAGGACGATACTGTAAACTGTAAAAGCACACCTGGATGGTCTTCCCTTGATCTCCAGCTGAAACTCAAAATGCATGTAAGGGCATTTTATGTAAAGCGGGAAAAATAAGGTTCCTAGGTTATATCTTGTTGATTCCTTATTGGTTTGATTAAGGATGATTTTATTAAGTAAAACATATTAAGTTTAGTAGACCTCCGAGGTATCCAACAGGTCAGGAGAGAAAGGCAGACCCATGCTTTCCCCTCACCACCTGGTGAAAAGTCTCGAGCTCATTTAAACTTATTATGTTGCTTAATATTCCATCATGTAAATATTTCTAGTGTTCAATGAATAGTGATGTTTCAATTATCCCTAAGAGTAGGGTGATTATCACTTATCATTCAATTTGAGAATTATGCAGGTGAAGACCCTTACAGGGGCAAGTTAGTGTTATTAAGACACTTAGCCAATTTTGGTTTTAACTTGGGCTTGTAGTGTTTCAAAGGTGTTCAATTTTTATTCACTTTTCTAATCCTCATTTAATCAAATTTGATTTAGCTTAGGTCACTACTAAGCCCTTAAGTTCCTGGTGGATGTTTTAGTCATTTTGAAAGAGACTAAATTTTAAGTGATAATAATTTATCAAAAAAACATTTGAATGTCACTTGAATACCAGATAGGGATATTAAATTAGTGATTAAATTAGTGAGTTAAATTAGTGAGTTATTAACACCCAAAACTATACACCTAAGTATAGGATCATTTAATTTGGTAGACTCCCAAATTTTAATCATCTAGGAAATTTTCATTTTTCTCTTTTAATTGGAAGAAGTGAGATTGGTTTCTACCAATTAATCCCTGTGTTTTGATCATCAAAATTTGTTAATTAAGATCAAAGGTTGCCCATGTCCCTTTCTTGAATTAAGTCTAAATGTTAATTAAGGTAAATGTTAATTAAGGTAAGGCTAAATTTCTAAAGTTACATTTTTGCCCCTAAGGCTCTAATACTTCATAATTCATCAAATTTAATTCAAATGACTTTGGAATTTGCATCCCACCTCACTCATGGGTCAATTAAGACATCAGAGGAGAAAATGTGATTTTTCAAATTTTAATTTAATTTATACATTTATTTATACACAAGAATAGGATTTTTCAAAGAAAATTTCATAACTTAACCAAGGAAAAGCTTAATAACTTGAACGTTTTACTGGAGGCAGACTTAGACTAGTGGAACACTTAGACCAAATTGCATAATTTTTTGAGTTTTATTTCAATGATTAGAATTATTTCAATTATTAGAATTATTTTAATTTCTGGAGTATTTATTAATTACAAAATATTTTAATGTGAAAAATTAAGTTTTATATTTTTATTAAATATCTCTGAGGTCAAGAAACCCAAAGAAACAAATTTCACAATTTTCTAATTTTACTTTGAATTGTTAGAATTATTTTAATGAAAATCCATTTGTAGTCTTTAAAAATTATTTTAAGCGTCAAAATTCAATATCTTCATTTAGAAAATCAAGAAAAAATATTCTAATTGTTTCTAAGTGTTTAGAAAATAATTTAGAATATTTCTTTGAATTTTACTATTTTTGTAATTTTTATCATTTTTTTAATTATTTAAGTATTAAAGAAAGTCTTAATAATGAAATTTTTAATTTTAATTATAAATTTATTCTTAGAAAATTCATCTGATCACAGAGAAATCCAAAAATTTTATAATTTTTTTAATTATATTTTAATTGTTAAAAATCATTTTAGTGTTAAAAATGACATTTAACTTAGAAAATCAATTTGAGTTATCAAATGAGCTCCAAATATTTTGGAAATTTTTATGGGGAGTTCTCTGAACTTTGAATCTTAGTGGAGATGAAAAATTAAGTCATTTAGATGTCTATGTTTTCTAAAATTAATTTTCCTTGCATTTTAGGGTTTGTGAAAATTAGGTGCATTCTTAATGACTTAACTCATGAAATATTTTCCAAAGGGTTCTCTGGCCACAATAAACCTTCCAAAATTTTCTAGAAATTTTCTAAGCAACAGGCTAATTATTATGATTAATTTATGCAAATAATAGATATAAACTTGAAAAATATGGATCTCTGTCTATAGATGTCCTCTGACTTTGGCAGAATCAGAGAATGTTCCCTAAGACAGAGGCAACAACATGCCAAAATTTCTAGCCATGGTGAAATGTCTACATGCATGGAGAATTAAAAGACTCAAAATAGTGTTTAATTAATTAAAAATAAAATTTGCATCACATAAACTTCAAATTATTTTTCCCTTGAAGTTTATTCCACATTATTCTCCTCTGTTCACTAAGCAAGTGGGTATTTTTATTTTATTTTTGTGATTTTTCTACACCAAGATATGGGTTTTTGAAGTTAGGGACCATTTTTTGATTTATTTAATTCCTTATTTATCTATTTAAATGCGTAGCACGACCTCATCCTAGGCAGCTCCGAACGGCGAAGCGGCGCGCTCCCATTTGTTGCGCTTTCCACCTTAGCATGCCACATGGCTTGCGGTTCACGCACATAGAGTTCATCTGGCTAGATCGCATTCATTAATGAGATAAACGCGCGATCGGATGACTCCCCGTCATCGTTCCCAAATAGGCTAACCGGAGAACCATCCACACTAAAACCTTAAGATCTCCATCTAGACTCAATCAAATCTTGTGGGGTTTGATCCTATGAACTCGTCTAAGTGTAACGAACACATCCATAAGGTAAACATGCCATTAAATTAATTATAATTAAATGGAGAATCAAAATAGGCTCGTAAAGAGGGGAAGTTCAATACCTTTGTTCTAAGAAGGGAAGCTTCAATCAGAGGTGCTCAACACATTTGTGGAGGTCAAAGGAGGCTAAAGCCTCTGGTCGTGGTGAAAGGTCGAGACCTGAGTTGAATCAAGGCCAAATTTGGGTGTTGGTCTTGAGCTATCTTAGAGGCTCTGTATGAGGAGAATTTGATAGGGCTTTGTCTTAGTTCAGTGTGGTGATGGTGTGGGTGAGTTTAATTTGGATTTAGTGCACTATGGAGGTGTAGTGGAGAATGTCCTGTCTTTGGCAAGGATTTGAGATCAAAAATTGAACTCCAACAAGGGGAATTAGGGAAATGGAGTGGTTGGGTTGCACTGTGGAGGTCTCAAGGAAGTCTTTCAGAAAGCTCAGGGAGTAATTTCAGAGGGTATCCTTATAAAATTTTCAGCACCCCTTCCACGGCCATGGAGGTGGAGGTTTTAAAAAAATGGCTTAGGGTGGCTCTGTGGGCCAATTGAGGGGTGTAAAATGATGCTTATGTGGACGGCAGAGAAGCTCTAAATTTAAAATGGGATGAGGTGGCCTCAAGGCTTGAATTGGGTTTAAATTTTGGGTGGTGGCTCACAATTTTGGCTCCTCCAGTGACTAGGCCGGCCGAAAAGGCAAGGAGAGGTGGCCAAGAGGTCAGTTGAGCCAAGGGAATCTGTCACAAAAATTAATTTGGGGAGGTGTTTAGTTTTGGCAAAAATCCCTTAGGCTTAAGTAATTTTGGAAGTAAATCCCTTGATTTGGGGATCCTTCGTCCATGGTCAATAAGGTCCAAAATTTGGTTGTGGTGGTTTTTGGTTGGCCAATTTGGCTAGATTGGGTCAACTTTTGATGAAGGGGTCCATGTAGGTCAACTTGGCTAAAGCTTGGGTTTGGACTAGGCTAGCCATGACCTTGAGCCCAATTGATTGTTCAACATTGTGTAGATGATTGTAATGAACATTTTTGGTGAAGGAGTGAAGTGATTTTGAGTTGAATTGGGGGTTCAATTTGAGGGATTTTGGAATTTTGGTCACTTTGGGCATGTTGGGCTAGACTTGGGTCTAGATTGGGCTAGGCTTGAGCTAAGTCCAAATTGATTGTTGAGAATGGTCAATAGATTTTTCAACATAAATTGGGTGTCAATTTTGGGGCTAAGGCAATCAATTTGGTGGAATTTTGAGACATGGCCAATTGTGGGCAAAATTGGGGCGTTTTGGACTTAGATCAAAATTAAATGAAATTGAGGTTTCACCAAGGATAATTGATGGTTAAGTTTGATGCGTAGGAGTGTTATGAAGAGTTTTCAACATAAATTGTGGCAAATTGAGTAGGCTATAGGTTCAATTTGGTGAGATTAAGTCATATGGAAAAAAAATGGAGGTTTGATTTAGATCAAAATTGGGCCCAAAGCATGTTCTAATTGAGCTTGGATTTGGTTTAGATTGGTCATATGGAAGGTGAATTTGAGTTTAGAATTGAAATTTGCGGAAATTGGGACTAAATTAATGGACATTTGAGGTGAATTTAGGGAAATTGGGATTTTAATGACACTTTGGGGGTTTTGGTCAAAATGGTCAAATTGGGTCATGTGGTAGTTGAGAAAAATAAAATTGGGAATATTTGGAAGGTTTTGGAAAATTTTGGGATTTTTTGGAATTTTTGAAATTTTGGGCTAAGGAGTGCCATTTTGGTAATTTGGCAATTTTTTTGTGATTTTGGGTAATTTGGATGTTTTCAAAAGGTTTAAAATAGTTTTTAAAAAAATTTGGATTTTTTTGGTAAATTTGGGAATTTGGCCAAATTTAGGGTTTCAAGGGTACTTAGGTAATTTGGGGGAGTTTAGTGGAAAAATGCCAAGTTGAGTATTTTTGGTAGAATTGGCGAGCTAACCATCATAAATGAGCTATGGACCAATGGAAACCCCATTTGGGTCCTCTATGTACGGTCTTAGCTAAACCCTAGCCTAAGGCCAGTGGGTTTAGGGGAGCATCTACATGAGTCTCACAAAGGATTAAAAGTCAAGAAATTTTGGGTTTGTATTTGTGAGTGATTGTGAGTGAGGTGAGTACCTTAGCTCTAGAACAACACCCAGGGTCAATCATAAGGTCAAGCAGTCCTATGGGAACTCTCCTTGAGGTTAGGACCACTATGTGGAACTTCAAGTTGAGTATAGAGGAGTTTGGAATTTCTAATGGTGAGGGTTCCTTTTCTAGTTTTCTAGGAATAGACAACAGGAAAGTCCTGTGGCTAGTCCCTAGGCTACAAAAGAGGAAAAACTAGACCTCAACCAAAAGTGAGGTCAACAAAATATTCTAAGGAATTTGTTGAGAATTAAAAACAGAAACAAAAACAAAAAATACTAAAAATGCAGAAAAATTAAAAATCTACAGTAACTATTACAATTTTTAATCCACAACAAAAAATAAAAGTTTTTACTACAACAGTTTTAAATGCCAACCAAATAACATCCAAACAACATACAAACAAACAAAAAACCAAAGAAATAAATTAGGATAAGAAAAATATCAATCTACATCGCCTTCCTGATCATCATCATCATCTTCTTCTTCTTCTTCTTCTTCGTCTTCTTCTTCATCAATAGGAGCATAAGGAGTGAAGGTGGGGCAAGTAAGAAATTCCACATTGTATTCACCCCTTAGATATCTCAACATAGCATCCTCAAAAGCCATATCATGTTGAATGCTCCTCTGCTGATACTCATCATTATAAGCATTTATAGCTCCAATCTCTATAATCTGGTTCTGAATATTTACTATATCTAATTGTTGAATCATGAATTGGTCCATAATGTTTTCTAGTGATGTAGTGCGAGAAGTAGATGTCTACAGCTGATGTTGAGGGTCTATCATTTCTTCCACCTCTAGATTCAACAAATGATTCAAATCTCTGAATCATATTCTTCCCAATAGGATTTTGTGGATGTGGTTGTAGTCTTTCCTCATTTCTATGGGACTCTATTCTTGATTGCTCACAAAGAGTGAAAATCAGGGTAGGGTAACCCAAACCACTAGCTGTAGAGCTTTTAGCTATGCTCCGTGCATGATGAACTATGAGAGCACCGACATTTATTGCTGTCATGTTCTGAATGCAATAGTTCAATACAGCTCTATCCTTCATTACATCGGCGAGATGATTTGTAGGTAATAATTTAACCGAAATGAAGTAGTGTCATACCTTTGACTAAATAGTAAACATAAAAGCGGAGAAGTTAACAATCTTATTATTTTTAATCCTCCATTCTCTTTTTCCATCACTCAAAAATGCAATCACTTAATCCAGTGATGAATCAGCCATCACGAATGTAGCGTATTTGTCATGAACTACATTCCAGAACCCATAAAAAAACATTGATCCTTTCTGCAGTAAATTCAACTTGCTTACCTCTCACAAGGATATGATCACCAGTAGTGGATCTCAAGTTGGCATAAAACTCCTGAGTCATTGGCACAATTGCTACTGCAGTGAAGTAGCAAAACTGTTCCCAATTTCTGGCAAGGATCAACCTCTCAATCTCGCCACCCGGGTTAGCAAACTTTCACTCTTGGATTAGTTTTCTTGATTCTATTTGAGTGTTATAACTGTGTTGGGCCATCAAATTAACAAATCTTCATGCATCATAATCATTTGACGGCCTTCCTCTCTTCACTCGTGGAGCTATTTAAAATTCTACTAAAATACAAAAAAATTTCAAATAAATTTAAAAAAAAAAATCTAACTCCCCAAGTAAGATTATTTGGTAAGAAACTTTTCACCATGAGTTTTCTTCAAGCTTTTCATCAAAAATCCCAAATTTTGGATTTTCCATAATCTAGGAAAAATCCATGGTGAAAATAAAAAATTTCTAAGTTAAAGTGACGCTCTTACCAAGAGAAGATGAAATCTACGATTTATAGTCTTCGAAATCTTCTCTATTGCAATCAATGTGAAGCCCTAGGTTGAGGTTTAGAGGTAGGAGACGGCCCAAGCAGTAAAAATGGAGTTTTACTATGCAATTTTTTTGTTTGTAGGCAATCTAGCATGCAATTTTGTTGTTTGTAGGCAATCTAGCGTTTTCAAGAATTTGGGGCATTTTGCGCCAAATTTGGCGCATCATGCACCAACTCTCTGGAAACCGGTGCATCAGCGTTTTCAAGAATTTGGGGCATTTTGCGCCAAATTTTGTGCATCATGCACCAACTCTCTGCAAACCGGTGCATCATGCGCCAATCTGACACATCTTGAGCCAACGCCTTAGTTTTTCCAGATTTTGTTTTCTGTGAAATATGCTCTGTACTGCTTTATGTCTACCTCTAATTAACTCAAATGAACCTTTATAACCATAATTAAACATTACTCTAACATCAATCCTCCACAAAAAAACACAAAACTCACTTTCATATATATAATCCATGCTATTACAAACTAACATTTTTCAAGCCAACAAACATCTATTTCAGTGTTCAAAGCAAACCAAAACACCCTAACACTGAAATCTAAATATCAAAATACCAAACACAAATATCAATATAGTTCAACAATAAAAGTAAATGCAATCCAACAGAACAAAATAACTAAAACAAGCAGTACTAAACAAAATGTTCCGTGCACTCCTAGCTATCTTCCATAGATTGATAGTGCACATACAAGTTGTAAAAGGGTTGATAAGGAAACTCATCAGTCGAATCCGCTCCAATCCAAGCATGTTTCTTGAACATATGCACCAAACCATCTTCAATATGACTAGTATGCTTAAAATGTTCTTTAAGTCTCCAATCCAACTGATCCAACATTTCATAAACATTCCCAATTGCATGCATAAAATTCTGCACTTCTTTTTCTATCTTTTTGATCATTTTCAAAAGTGCGTATAAAGTGTGTATGAACTAAAGTAAGGCTGAATAGGTGATGAATTCTAGGATGCTTGATCCCTTAGTACATTCATATCGTTCTCATCTCCCATTCCAATACAATTGCAATAGACTTTTGGATCCATTGGCTTCCAAGGAAGAAGCATTTTTTCCCAACTCTCATAAGGTACTTGTGATTGTTTGTACAGTAGGAAAATAGTGGATGAATGTCAAAGTCCAGTTGCAGATCCATTAACAATCAAACTCAAAACTGATTTCACAATTATTGCTCCAATATCAACAAGTTTTCCTGTTTGAATGCGCTAATTCAGAATAACACTCTCCTTAGTTACTTTATTGATTTTCATAGTAGGAAGTGATTTTGATGCAATAAAGAAGTGTCATGCCTTAGAAGCAGGATTTAACAATGATGATGAAAAACATACATTCCCATCATCTCTAGCCTCAAAATTGGCATCTTCATCCGTAAGGTATCGACAGAGTTCATTCATATTATCTCTCATAGGGGTAAAATTTGTGTAATGAAAAATAGACACATTTTCAATCTTAAACATCTTATTCATTCTTGAAGGAGTGAATTAAACAAACCTATCTAGCACATAGACAATTCACAGGAACATAGACAATTCCTTGGTTGATTCCATGTAGATTTGCGTAAAACTCTTTCACCACAGGGACCACTATGACGACAGTAGTGTAACAAAGTACTTCCGAACGTCTCTGCGCAATAATCTCTTCCACTCGAGTATTTGGTGTATTGAATCCTCGATTCACAAACCCCCTTTCTTTGATTAGCCTCTTCTTCACTAGAGCATGATCATATAACCTCTACGCATCGAAACTAATGAACTTTCTCTGGTTGAAAATTCCAAATCTAGTTCCAAATCTAGTGGTTGAAAATTCCAAATCTAGTGGAATTTTTAGAGTGGGATGCCATTGAAATTGAAATCTAGTGACTCTGCCCTCATATTCCCCCCTAAAATGGACTTTAGAATCAGTTTTTGGGAGTTATAAGGAGAAGAACCCACCAAGAACTGAACCCAAAAAAACCTGCCAAAAACCACCTTTTGAAACATTTTAAGTCATTTTTCTTGTCGTGGCGCATCACGCGCCTGCTCTCTAGAATGTGGCGCATCATGAGCCAATTCCAAAAAAATTGCATTTTTGATTTTGATCACAAAAATTCTAAATTCTTCTATTAATATAGGTAAATAAAGATGTTTTTAAATATTTTCTCAATTTCAAATTTCTCAAATACACGGACTCTATAAAAAATTAAATATAAATATATGTAAAATATTTTGAACAAAAACTTAAAGGCAAAATAAAAAACGATAAGTATGGGTTGCCTCCCACAAAGCGCTTGGTTTAATGTCGCCAGCCCGACATTCTCAGTCTTCATTCTGGGTGTCCCAACATTATAGTTTCTTTAAAAACTGGTCTTTGACCATCAAAATATGGTTTCAATCTATGCCCATTTACTTTAAATATCCATCCAGTCTTAGGATCTTCAATATTAACAGCTCCATAGGGATAAAATTTTACAACTCTGAATGACCCTTTCCACATAGACTTCAATTTTCCATTAAAATAATTGAATCTTGTATTGTATAATAAAACTTCATGTTCAGATTCAAATTTCTTTTTTATTATCTTTCGATCATGCCATTCTTTCATTCTTACCTTATAAATCCTAGCATTATCGTAAGATTCATTTCTAATTTCTTCAAGCTCATTCAATTACAATAATCTTTTCTTACTAGCTTCTTTCAAATTGAAATTTAATTCCCTTATAGCCTAATAAGTTTTATGCTATAACTCTACTGGCAAGTGATGAGTCTTCCCAAAAATTAATCTATAAGGGGACATACCTATAGGTGTCTTATAAGCTGTCTTGTATGCCATACTGTCGTATCTAATCTAGTAGATCAATCCATTTTATTAGGCTATTCAATTTTTTTTCCAAAATTGTCTTAATTTCACAATTAGATACTTCTGCTAGACCACTAGTTTGGGGATAATAAGAAATTTCAATTTTATGCATTATACTATATTTTTTTTGTCTTTCCACTAATCTTGCAATTATTGCATTTCTAAAATGAGATTCTCCAAAAAACTACATATTATTTTAGTATATCAAAATCCCCCAAACTTAAATGTTACTTGTTCTTAAGTGACACTTTTACTACATAAAAGCATATGCCTTAAGATAGAGACTAACTTATAACTTCTATACTTTAGAGACTAACTTAAGATAGAGACTAACTTATATATATATATATCTAAATGAAGGTATAAATGGTCCCATAAAATCCAATCCCCATGATAAAAAATTTCAATTTCCAAATTAAAATTTAGAGGCATTTCTTTTCTTTTTGAAATATTACATACTCTCTAACACCAATCACATGTTTTTATACGTATATTAACATCTCTAAATAGAGTAGGCCAATAAAATCGAGATTGCAAAATTTTATGAATAATTCTATCATTTCTTGAATTTCTTTGTAAGGCACACATCGTCTCATTATTAAACCTTTACATTGTTTATAAAAGTAGGGGACATCCCAAAAATAAAACTTTGCATCATGAATAAATTTCTTTTCCTGTTGTTCTGTTAAACCATATGGTAAAATACCACTAACAATATAATTTATAATATCAACATACCAAAGTATTTCCCATCCTTTTATAGCATAAAGTTGTTCATCAAGAAAATTTTCATTAATTTATTTTTACATGTCAAATATTTCTTCGTGTTGTAGCATATATAGATGATCAATAATTTGATTATTAATCACTTTCCTATCAACTATTATAAAATCAAACTCTTGCATTAGAAGTACCCATCTAATTAATCTTGATTTTACATTTCTTTTATGCATCAAATATTTAATAGCAAAATGGTCAGCATGCACAACACATTTAGTTTCAATCATTTATTTCCCTAAGGTCTAGCCATAGGACTTTCCTGTTGACTATTCTTAGAAAACTAGAAAAAGAACCCTCACATTTAGAAATTATAAACTCTTTCTTGCTCAACTTGAAGTCTTACATATTGGTCCTAAC
>NW_018253765.1:10242-11359 GCF_001263595.1 Phalaenopsis equestris | reverse complement strand
ATTTAGGCTTAATTCAAGGAGGGAAAAGGGTAAACTTTTATTTTAACTATAACTAACTTATTTGGATAATTGAAACACAAGGGGATTAATTGGTAGAAACCAACCTCACTCTTTCATAATCAAGGGATAAATTTATAATTCCTTAAATTATTAAAATTTGGAAGTCTATTAAATTAATGATCTTAGACTTAGGGTTATGACTTTGGAAGTTGATAACTCATTATTCCAATACCCTATTTGATAACCCCTATTTGATGTTCGAATGACTTTCAAAAATGAATCATCATCACTTAAAATTCAACCACTTTCAAACTATATGACTAAAATATCCACTAAAACCATAAGGGCTTAGTAGTGACCTAGGCTAAATAATATTTGATTAAATGAGGATTAGAAAAGTAAACATAATTAAAAATTGAACACCTTTAAAACACTAAAAGCCCAAATTAAAAAAATTGGCCAAGTGTTTCAATAACGCTAACTTGCCCCAAATAATTCTCAAATTAAATTATAAGTGATAATTATCATACTCGTAGAGATAATTGAAACATCAATGTTCATTGAGCATTAAAGGTATTTATAGGATGGGTTGTTAAGCAAAACAAAAATCATCCTTAATCAAACTAATAGGGACCCACAAAGATATGACCTAAGGTTAGGTAGGTCACTAATACCCTACCCTTTCTAACATGCATTTTGAGTTTCAGGTGGTAGAATGAGAAGATTTGCCAGGTACGCTTTTATAGTTTACAACATTGTCTTTTCTTAAGCTTTCCTACACTGTGCTTACTTACATGCATGTATGAACAAAACATAAAACTTGCATGCTAAACAACGATGTCACCCTGCATAAAAACCAAAACTATCAGGATAGCCACAAAACAAAAACCAAAACCAAAATTAAAATCAACCAAGATAAAATTTAGCCCCACAACATTCAAAATATAAGACAACTCAAAATTTAATCACAAACATCACACAAAACAACAATTACAACTTAATTAAGACGTCTCTATCAGATGATCAGGAATCCCTCGGAGGAGGTAACCTACAGTTGCTAACTAGGCTTCTTATGGTCGAAATGAAATTATGGAACTCATTAAGTTGAGTTTAGTAA
>NW_018253765.1:0-9448 GCF_001263595.1 Phalaenopsis equestris | reverse complement strand
GAGTCAGTTCAGTTTTTCAGAGACTAGCTGCCAAAGAGGGTTGCTCAGTCAATGAATCACTTAAAAGAGTGGGACGTGCAATTTCACCTCATATGAAGAAAAAAATTTTAAGGGACGTTAAATCTGCCCGAAGATCTCATAATTCAATTGAAAGTCCACCTGCCCGTATTCCTGTCTGGTTCTGCTTGGGAAGCAGAGTCGATACCGCTATTGTCACCATAGATTCCACCCCTACCAGGACCACAGGCCGTTGACCAGTTAAGTCAAGACTGGGTCCAAGAATTTTACCAAGCACACACCACAAGGATATTCTTAAAATTTAAAAGGAAAAGATGATAAAATTAAATAATATCGTAGCTGGTATGCACCATGGGGAGCATACTTCTCCTCGACATCCCGATGTTTCTGGTAGGAGACCCCATCCTGAGACATCACCGTCAAAGAAGAAGATGTGGATACCCAAGGTCGCTGTACCAATACGGTCCAGTAAGCCCGTAGCGTACGATCGTGAAATGAAGGCAGGGTCTGAAGTATTCGACATTGTTGCAGCAGTTGCCAGCAAGATGAAAGAACAAGAGGAGGCCCAGCAGGGTTCTCCAAATTTTAAGATAATCAAAGAATCAATGATCGAAGAAAAATTTGAAAGGGTGAGAGTCGAGATTTCTAAATTGGCTCGAGAGCATGGAGTCTCCTTCAATGATGATGATGAAGAATTTGACTATAATGACTACCTTAAATAAGATTTCATGGATGTCCATGTCATCAAAACTAGAGCCGCTACATCTGTGCACGTGGCTCAACCTATCGTCAAAGAGAATGCCGTAGATGAGCTACGTAGGGCTATTCTCTTAATGGATGAGCAAGTCAACCAACTGGAAAAAAGGATAGAAGAGATGGCCGCCACTATGATCGTCATGGCCACCATTCAGGGGCAATCACAAGCATCACGACTAGCCTCTCTAGAGATCAACCAAACAAAAATCATACATATCATGGATGAAAGAAGAAAAGTTGCTTCATCAAACAGAGATGAACAACCAAAGAAGGATTCTCCATCGAGTGCCATTCCAGAGAAAGAATTTAAGCAAATGGTCGAGCAAGTTTGAGAGGCCTTAACCCAATCTAAGGGTGGTGCGTTGATTCTAAAGGGTACACCCTATCCAGAGGAATTCAATGTCGTACCCTTCCCCAAGGGTTTCATCACCCCAAAATTTAAGATATTTGATGGGAGTAGAAATCCCAGAAAACACATACCACACTTCCAAGCCAGTTGTGGCAACACAAGGAATAGTTAAGCCCTACTCTTCCAACGATATTTCATGATTTTTTATCGAAATTTTTCTTAGATAACTTTGGTCATTTAGGATGTAAGTAATTATAGGGATAATATCACCCGAGTCAGTTCAGTTTTTCAGAGACTAGCTGCCAAAGAGGGTTGCTCAGTCAATGAATCACTTAAAAGAGTGGGACGTGCAATTTCACCTCATATGAAGAAAAAAATTTTAAGGGACGTTAAATCTGCCCGAAGATCTCATAATTCAATTGAAAGTCCACCTGCCCGTATTCCCGTCTTGTTCCGCTTGAGAAGCAGAGTCGATACCGCTATTGTCACCATAGATTCCACCACTACCAGGACCACAGGCCGTTGACCAGTTAAGTCAAGACTGGGTCCAAGATTTTTACCGAGCACACACCACAAAGATATTCTTAAAATTTAAAAGGAAAAGATGATAAAATTAAACAATATTGTAGCTGGTATGCACCATGGGGAGCATACTTCTCCTCGACATCCCGATGTTTCTGGTAGGAGACCCCATCCTGAGACATCACCGTCAAAGAAGAAGATGTGGATACCCAAGGTCGTTGTACCAATACGGTCCAGTAAGCCCATAGCGTAAGATCGTGAAATGAAGGCAGAATCTGAAGTATTCGACATTGTCGCAGTAGTTGCCAGCAAGATGAAAGAACAAGAGGAGGCCCAGCAGGGTCCTCCAAATTTTAAGATAATCAAAGAATCAATGATTGAAGAAAAATTTGAAAGGGTCAGAGTCGAGATTTCTAAATTGGCTCGAGAGCATGGAGTCTCCTTCAATGATGATGATGAAGAATTTGACTATAATGACTACCTTAAATAAGATTTCATGGATGTCCATGTCATCAAAACTAGAGCCGCTACATCTGTGCACGTGGCTCAACCTATCGTCAAAGAGAATGCCGTAGATGAGCTACGTAGGGCTATTCTCTTAATGGATGAGCAAGTCAACCAACTGGAAAAAAGGATAGAAGAGATGGCCGCCACTATGATCGTCATGGCCACCATTCAGGGGCAATCACAAGCATCGCAACTAGCTTCTCTAGAGATCAACCAAACAAAGATAATACACATTATAGATGAAAGAAGAGAACTTGCTTCAACAAACAGAGATGAGCAACAAAAGAAGGATTCTCCATCGGGCTCCATAATAGAGAAAGAGTTTAAGCAAATGGTCGAACAAGCCTTAACCCAATCTAAGGGTGGTGCGTTGATTCTAAAGGGTACACTTTACCTGAAGAAATTTGATGTCATACCCTGCCCACCAAACTTCAAGATATTTGATGAGAATATAAATCCCAAGAAGCATATAGCGCATTTTCGAGCCAGTTGTGGAAACACTGGAGGTAACGAAGCCTTGCTTTTTTTTCCAGTTTGTCAGTCGTCAGCAGCTTGTCAGGGATCGCCTTTGATTGGTATGCTGATTTACCCAATGGATCAATGAAAACCTTTGCCAAGCTGGAACAATTACTTGTGAAAAGATTTACCAGAGCGCAACATCATGTCTCTATAGGAGAAACCTTAACATGAAGTGTGAAACTCGGCTATAGGAACATCATGCAATTGAGATTTTACTCAAAAGCATTCATTGCCCAGTAGCTTTCATGCTCAAGGGACTCACCATCAAATCCTTCGAGAAGCTAGTCAGTAAAGCCGGCAGTCTTCAAGAACAAATCAAGCACATGGATTCTCACGAGAAATGTAAGACAACTAGAGTGCTCGAAAAGAAATCAGGAGTATTAGCGCGACAAAGAAAAATAACCAATGAAGATATATGCAGAAAACACTCGTCAATCTTCATCACAGGAGGCTCAGAAATAGAATAGCTAGTCCAACTAGCGACCTCCTTTAGGAGGATCATCTCGAACAGAGAATAAGCGAAAATTTCTAAAAAAATGACAGAAAATTGTATATTCTTTCAAAGATGAAGCCGTGTCTAAAATGTTCAGAAGTCTGATAAAGAAGCCTGAGTTCAGACTACCAGATCCAAAGAAGCCCGAAGAAGTTAACAAGAAAGATGAACTAAATTACTTCTCATACCACAGATTGTTGGGGTACACCATAGAAGAGTGTTTCATCTTTAACGATTGGATTGAAAAGAACCTCAAAGAAGGGAATATAACGATCCTGAAAGAATATTTAAGAGAACCTGAAAAAGGTTCCATAAATATGATTTCGGTCGAGCCAATTTCTATGATTGATCCATATACTATGGAAGAGGGATGCAATACGACTTGGGACGAGCTCAAAAGGGTCCTAAACCAACTACAAGATTCGTCAAGATAATCTTTTGCATATACCAGAAGAGATGAATGGAATGAAGTTTGGAGCCAATCATCCAAGAAAATATTAAATCAAATCAATAATGCATCAAAACAAGCCTCCGTTCAGAGTCTTCAGCCTGTCAAGCCCAAGATTAAGATTTCACCACAAGATTCATCATCGTCAAAGACAAAGAAAAAGAAAAACACTACCAAAAAGATTGATAGCATGGGGGGTTGGATAGGGTCTACCTCTACTAGATTGGTTATCTCAGATTTGAGGAAAAAAATACTCAAACCCCTGATTTTGTATGATTATCTTTTTTCCCTTCCAGGGTCGTATGAATATATTGATCATGATTTCGGTTACGTTTTAACTATTTCTAGTGATGACGTAATCGATAATGACCAATCTAGCCTCGAGCTCGATTCCCACAATGATCCACAAATCGTACTTGAGTCCGACGAACTCGTTGTTAAGATCAAAGAAGACATCAACAATACCAGCTACGACAACACCGAGAGTAAGGAACCAATCCTAGAGTGCCAGGGTGCACCGTTTGTCGTCAACCTAGATCTTTCCTACAAAGAAGAAACATCAAAAAATTCAACAATGTTATCTCAAGAAGAGGAAATTACTGAAGTGAACTTAAGGAGCGGGAGAGTGTTACCCCTGATAACAGCTCCAATGGATAAAGGAAAACAAATAGTAACTCAAGAAGAACTACCTCTACCTCCACCAGTGGAAGAACCACACAACCAAGTGAAAATTGGAGGACCACATAAAGTGGATTACAACATGCTAGCTCATCTTAGGAAGTTGTCGGCTCAATTAAGCATCACGATGCTCTAATCCTGTCAAAGGAGATGAGAGAAGCTCTTGTTACAGCCTTGCTTGACCCAGAGATTTTCTTAACTCAGCTAGCCAGCACATCCTCAAATGAAGTTTGTGATGAAGTTTTACTGCTTGTTCCTGCCGACCACAACCGACCACTCTACATCTCCGTTAACATCGGCAGATCTGTGTTTTCCAGAGTTTTAGTAGTTCTTGGAGCATCACTCAACTTGATGAGCCTACGGACATTGGCCTATTTGGACATTGAATCTTAAGAGCTTATAGCCGATAAAATAATGCTAATAGGATTCAATAAAAGGGAAGAAAGAGCCCTTGGATCTATTACATTATGTATGAAGGTTGGAGAACTAGCAAATACCTCCAAGTTTCATATCATTGACGTCGAGACCTCTTTCAACGCTCTACTGGGTCGACCGTGGATTCATGAACACGACATGGTTCCTTCGTCTCTACACCAATGTATCAAGTACTATAAGGAAGGACAAGAGCATTGCTTCAAAGGAGATCTACAACTGTTTTGAGTTCATGAAGTTGACATTCATGAAGATGCCGCCTACTACACACCTCTGAAGAAAACCATCTTCTCTCGTGAAACTATGACAAACAAAAGTAAAAATTCAGAAGAAGTACAATTGCAGGGCCATTCAACTCCGCTTCAGTAATATTCCAACACTCTTTTGCAATAAGTTGGTGGAGATTCTTTTAGTTCACGCACCCGAAGTCGAGGCCGGGGACGTGGACGAGGAAGAACATCCAGAAGAAGTACAATGGCAGAGCCATTCAACTCCGCTTCAATGATCATCCACTACTCTCTTACAATAAGTTGGTGGAGGTTCTTTTAGTTCGCGCACCCGAGGTCGAGGCCGGGGACGTGGAAAAGCAAGAACCAACTTAATCGTTGAACAGACTAGGACAACCATCAACATCAGTGATGAAGATAGTTTCGAAGATGAAATAATGATGATTAAATAGAAGAATCCTCAATATGAGATATCCTTAGAAGATGCCAAGAAAAGCGAGTATGAGATAATGTATGATCGGATAAACCGCTATGTGAATACTTTGACCCTTGCTCTAATTCTACCTCAAAAGGTTGAGAGTTTAGAGGTCAAAGAAGTCCGTAGTGCTGGTTCAAAGCTGATCAAATTTTACTGTGTTTCTATTTCTACCAATCTTGAAAATCATGTAAATGGATAATGATCCTAATTAATTAATGCAATTACCTTTTAGTTACTCTTCGCCTTATGTACAAAAGTTACTTCAATAGAAACATTAGCTAAAACAAATGCCAAAAAATAAATTTCAACTTTTTGAAAAATTATGGAATGTTAAATGTCGAACTCCAAACTTAAAACAGGGACTTGGATTTGGTTGTTACTAGTGAATCCGAAGAGGATTGCCTCAACATAGAGGATGACTCTACTGATCAACTACTAGAAGATGCTCCGCCAAAATTTGAAAAAGAAATTAAGTTAACTGCTGATGAGTTGAAAGAAGTCAACCTCGGGACTGAAGAGCAACCCCGACCTACTTTTATAAATTCTCTACTCAACGATGAAGAATGTTTGGAATTGATCAAACTATTGACAGAGTTCAAAGATTGCTCTGCTTGTAGTTATGACAAAATGCCAGGACTGTCAGCAGCAGTTGCAGTTCATAAACTCGGGGTGGACGAGAATATAACCCCACTAAAAAAGCTCCCAGAAGAATGCGCCTTGAAATACAGCAACAAGTCATCGCTGAGGTAAAGATATTGATAGACGCTAATTTTGTAATAGAAGAGCAATACCCAACGTGGTTAGCTAACGTTGTTCCTGTCAAGAAGAAAAATGGACAAATCCGTGTTTCCATTAACTTCAAAGCTTTGAACAAGGCATGTCTAAAAGCAGAGTTTCCACTACCAATACCAAAAATGATGGTGGATATCGCTTCAACTCACGAAATTTTCTCCTTCATGGACGGATAGTCAGAATACAACCAAATTAAGATGACTCCTGAGGATGCAGCACTTACAGCCATCAGAAAACCTATCAAGATTTTTTGCTACAGAGTGATGTCGTTCGGCCTAAAGCACACTGGAGCAACATATCAATGTGCAATGACATAGATTTTTGATGATATTCATTCAAAACCAAGTGGAGTGCTATGTGGATGATTTGGTAATCAAAAGTAAACTAAAGTTAGATCATCTGTACAATTTGAGGATCATATTTGAACGGTTACGACGATATGACCTTAAAACGAATCCCTTAAAGTGCACTTTCGGTGTTTTGAATGATTACGACGATACGACCTTAAAATGAATCCCTTTAAGTGCACTTTCGGTGTTACCTCTGTGAAGTTTCTAGGATTCGTTATCCGTCATCATGGAATCGAGTTCGACCCAGATAAAATAAAAGTTGTCTTGGAAATGCCTCCTCCTAAAATCTTGATACAACTACGTTCATTCCAAGGGAAGTTGGCATATCTGAGACACCCTCTCAGGTTGGTGTCAACCCTTATTGGCATTAATTATAAAGGATGTCAAATTCATTTGGGAAGAGAAATGTCAGCATGCTTTTGAGGACTTTAAGCAATATTTAATGACAACTTTTGTGTTGGCAGCCAATATCCCAAGAAAATCGTTGATACTTTATACCTCTGCCTAAGACGACTCTCTTGGAGCCCTCTTAGCCCAAATCAACGATGAGGGTAAGGAAAACACACTCTACTACTTGAGTCGTAGTCTAATACCAAAGGAAGTAAGGTATCCACCTATTGAGATGCATTGTCTGACATTAATTTTCACCGTTCAAAAACTTAGATATTACATGATTTCTCATATGATCACCCTAATCTCGAAAGTTAACCCATTGCAATACTTGATGACCCGACTAGCACTCTTCGAACGTCTAGCAAGATGGTCAATGATCTTATTATAATTTGAAATAACTTTAGTTCCCTTCCGGCTGTCAAGGGACATATTCTAGAAGACTTTCTTGTTGCACGCCCACTGCTAGTTGGCTCCCCTCTTAATGATGAGTTACCAGGTGAGCAAATACTATAAATGGAATTCTCTGGTGCACAATGCTGGGAAATGTACTTTGACGGTGCTTCATCAACCAAAAAAGTTAAAGGATCAAGAACAGTCAGACCAGGCAAAGCAGGGATCATTTTGATCTTTATCATGCCAGATAAGGGTATGCTGAGGTTCTCATACCACCTGACAGAGCCGTGCACCAACAAAGAAGCAAAATATGAAACATTAATCACTGGATTGGATTTGGAAATCTTGACGGATATAACAAACATTGTCATCTTTGGCGACTCACAATTGGTCATTCAACAAGTCACCAGACAATACAAAATTTTGAAACCATGGCTAGCAAAATACCATCAGTACACGATGAAGCTACTGGAGCAAATTCCCAATGTGAGTTTCTGCCGAATTCCTAGGGGAGATAATGCCCATGCTGACGCTCTAGTAAAACTTGCAAAAGAACTTGCGTGTCCTCCAAAGGATTCCATCGAGATCACAGTGCAAGGAAGACAGTTTTGTCTCAAATTGACCTCGACAATCCACACAAGCTCAGGAAAGAAAAGGAAATGATGATTGCGGTTGTAGACATCAATGAAGATTGGCGCAAGACATTTATGGAATATTTACAAAATGGAAAGCTGTCAGAAGACAAGTCCAAAGCACATCACATTGCAAAAAGGACTATGTCATATGCTTTAATTAGTAATGTCCTCTACAGGAGATCGTTCGACCAGATGTGCCTACGATGCTTAAGCAAAGCCGAGGCACAAAATATTGTTAATGAAATACATGCCGGATTGTGTGGCGCTCACCAGTCTTGGCCAAAATTGTAAATGAAGATTAAAAGACTTGGATATTATTGGTCAGCGATGATGTCCGACTGTATGAATACGGCCAAAAGGTGCCATCAGTACCAGGTGCATGGGGTGGTCTTGCACCAATCTCTAAATGTGCTACACCCAACCATTGCCTTGTGGCCATTCGAGTGTTGGGGCACGAACATAATAGGTCCGATAGACCCTCCATCCTCCAAAAGACACATATTTATACTTACCGCTATAGACTATTTCTCAAAATTGGCAGAGGCAATGCCGCTAGGAGAGGTTACAACACAACACATTCTTCAGTTCTTCAAAAGCCAAGTCGTCTACCATTTTAGAGTACAACGAAGAATAATCTCCAACAATGGAACAACCTTAAAAAGCACCAAAATCAACAATTTTGTCAAACGACATGAGATAGATTGGATATACTCTACAATTTACTATCCCAGAAAAAATGGATTAGCTGAAGCCTTCAACAAGAAACTGACAAATATTTTAAAGAAAACATTGGAAGAAAACAAAAGAGATTGGTACAACAAACTGTTAGAAGCCTTGTGGGCGTACCAGACGACGTCCAAGACTCTCAACCTACATGCTCGTGTACGAGTCTGAGGCCGTGCTACCGTTAGATATTTAGATGTCGTCTCTTAGAGTCGCAGTCGCTAACCATTTCACAATAGAAGAAAGTACAAAGCTCAGGCTCAAAGAACTAGAGAGTCTTGAAGGAAAATGACTTGAAGCACAACAGCCCTTGAAACTTTACCAGGTAAAGATAGTACAAGCTCATGACAAATTGGTCTGCCCAAGGAAATTCAAAGTTGGTGATCTCGTCCTCATGCTCAAAAGGTCTATTCTTGCACACCACAAGATAAGTGAAAAATTTGAGCCAACTTGGGAGGGACCATTTGTTGATGAAAAGGTTTACGCAGGAGGAGCATACCAGTTAGTAGACTTCCGGGTTGAAAGACCCATGCTACCAATCAACGGACGATAGCTGAAGACATACTACGCAGCCTGACATTATTTGCCACCACTTGATTTAAAATTTTAAAATTTCGACTGTTTTGGGGTTATCTATGTGGCCAAAAGTTTGTGACCGGGTCCAAAACTTTTTGTAACAAAATTAACCTCAATATAACATTTTTTTTTTAAATTGCACTTCAAATTTTTTGCTTT